>NC_136263.1:72088518-72178518 GCF_964187855.1 Myxine glutinosa
ATATTATACTAGCTGAGGTACCCGGCTTCGCCCGGGTTGAATAAGAATAATACAAATATATGATGAAAAGAACATGTATATTTTAGAGCAATATCACAGTACATTTCCTACATGACGTTTTGTCAATTTTCAATTTCTCAAACCTCTTGGTATACAACATTTCTGGTTTTCTTACTTGGTGCCAAGACATAAAGATTGCTTGGTTTTCCAACCCTCGATCAGCCCATGTACAGCTGGCCATGGGAAGTACCCGGCATTGCCGGGCGGGGGAAGGGAGGGGAGGGGAGGGGAACGGGGGGGGAGGGGAGGAGAGGGTGGGGAGGGGGGGAGGGGAGAAGAGGGGGGGAGGGGAGAAGAGGAGGGGAGGGGAGAAGAGGAGGGAGGGGGAGGAGGAGAGGGGAGAAGAGGAGGGAGGGGGAGGAGGGGAGGGGAGGGGGGAGGTGAGGGTGGAGGGGGAGTGGAGGGGGAGGGGGAGGTGAGGGGGGAGGGAAGAAGAGGAGGGAGGGGAGAAGAGGGGGGGGAGGGGAGAAGAGGGGGGAGGGGAGGGGGAGGGGAGGGGGAGGGGGAGGGGGAGGGGGAGGGGGAGGGGGAGGGGGAGGGGGAGGGGGAGGGGAGGGGGGAGCAGGGAACGGCTAGCTTGGCAAGCGATAGCAGGCTTTTTACTTTTATTTTTACCTCAATGAGGGCTATATATATAGTCCGTGCTTGGAGCCTTCAAGTTCAACATAAAGTTTTTTATGAAAAATAATGCAGATGTATAACAATCCACCAATGCAAGTTCAGAAATGAATGCAGATCCTTTACTTTGCGATACAAACGCAATTCCCGCCATTTCCACTCACGATCGAAGCCTCCACAGTGAGCGCGCCTCTTATTCCTCCTACAACTTCGGCTCACTTCTTTCACTCAAAATGCACGAAATTCTGCCGCATGAAATTATGTAGAGGCCTCGTCGGGGGGGATATAAGGTAGATAAGGAAGGCGTTGTAACAGAAGAATGAAAATAAAAGTGGAGGAACATAAGGAAATGGGAGCTATTCTGGACCCACAGCCAAACCCGACAAACCATTGCAATACACCCCGAACGTCTAGCTCCGCCACAAACTACACCATGGAATTGCAGCTGGCGCGGTTTTGTTAAACCATTGATATTAAAATAAAACGTAGCCTAAAACCACCGGGATTTTATGCTGATTCCGAATCTGTGTCTAAAGCTTTTCTCCGATGTGTAGTTCTTGAGTTATAAGTGGACATCCAGACAGACACACACACACACAGACACTCCTCCTTTATATATAGAGATATAATATATATATATATATATATATATATATATATATATATATATATATATATATATATATATATAATAAAAAGTATAAAATTATATATATATATATATATATATATGTAATAAAAAGTATAAAATAAAGACCCAAAACACCCCGAAGACCAATGCATTGGAACTTTCTCCCTTAGCTCAACCCACAGAATCTTCCGAACTCACCCCTTCCCTGCATCCCTCCCCACCCACTCCACCCCTTTCCTCTTATCTCCTCTAAATCTTTCTTCACTTCTCTCATCCCTCATTTTATACTCTCCTACATTCCTTTCTCTTTCATAGCCCCCATGCCATATTATTTTGCTTTTCTCAATATTAATTTTCTCATTCTTTTCCCATTGCTTAGTCAGAAGGCACATGCAAGATGGAGGCTGGAGGGAAATGTAAATTCGATCCCCCAGGAGGCTTATGTAATAAATTAAATAGTTTTTTTGCATCACTATTTTACAGACAAGGTGTATACATAAAACCAAGACATTAACTTCACAATAAAGTTTCATTTTGGAAATATGGAAAAGCCTTGGCCTGCCTGTTCATTCTTCTGCTTTGAGTTTTGGCACCAGGTTCAAATGCCATGTGGTCTGTTGATTTTAATTTTGTCTTCCGATGTCCTTGCCTTTCATGTCATCCAAGAGTCTAAGACACCATAGGAGAGAAAATCAAAATCTTTTATTCTAAAATTCTAATTGATGTCGGTGTTCAAAATAAGGGCCCATTCAAATTGCTGGATATGAATTGGCTGATATTAAATTGGTTTAACTGCGTTTGAACTTAACTGCGTTTGAAATGTGCACAAAAAGCCGTAGATTGTCTTTTTGTCTGTTTAATTTTAGAAACTTCAAAAGATAAAATTCTTATTTTTTCATGTTTTTGCATCAGGGATAAATATTTGCGATTTAAAAATGTTCATGGTTAATTGTGGAAAAGAGTGCATGCGTGTTTGTGTTTTTGTTTGACTGGTGCTACCATATGACATGATTGATGCTACATACTACTCTGTGTCCAGTGCATCTTTCTGATGTGGCTTGGAGAAGTTTGAGGTACTGGATCTGATTATTGACAAAATAGGTTCCTGGCTCCTGGTTACCTGTGAGGAAAATCGGACCACTTATTATAGCATTCTCATGGGGATCAAGTGAAGCGAAAAGCTGCCCGTCAAACTGCCAAGACTTCTTCCGTGGAACCGACCTGTGGTCTGCGAAGAGGTCCTGGTGTCCCAGTCGGCTTGTCCCCGGGACCAGGTGAGGTCCCCAGACGTATTCAGGTCAGTCGAGAGATGCTGGAAGAGATTGAAGTGGACAATGATCTGAGGCTGGGCTTCTCCTTAGCACCAGAGTTGTTCAACCTCTATGCCTGTCTTGTAGTTGAGTGGTCGACATCATAGGTGGAGATCAAATTTGATCGGAAGTTGTTCAGGAGATCAAGGTGGAATGCAGAAGAGATAAGATTGGCAGATAGCCAGCAGACAATGCAGTAGTGCTAGCAATGTCAAGAGTTGGGTCAGAGCAGGCAATGCTGGCATGCATCGACGTAGCCAGAGCTTTCGGCCTCCAGGTTAGCCTGAGTAAAACCAAGCTAATGGTGGTGGGACATGCAGTTCGTGATGAAGAAAAGACTCCAATAAAAGTGGGAGATTATGTGAACGAGCATGTCGAGGAATTTGCATACTTAGGCTCCCTAATCTCCAAATGGTAGGATAGAGATAGATGCTGAGGTGGACACATGCATAGTGGATGCCTCCAAGCATTGTGGTGCCATATGCTCAGCTGTTTTTAAGGACAAATATCTGAACATCAACACTAAGCTGCAGGTATGTCAGGCATGTGTACTCTCAGTATTGCTGTACGGCTCTGAATGTTGGACATCTCCACGCAGACATCTCAAAGAGGCTACAATATTTTGACCAACAATGTATCTGCACCATCCTTGGTATCATCAGTTGTTCGTCGTGGAAACATCACGTTTCTGGGATCGCTTCTGGGATGACCAAAGATCTGTGGGGAGACCTGGTGACTATAACAACCAAAGGGACCAAGCACTGACTGGATTTGTTAGTTAATGTGGCTCGGATGTCCAACTACCACATCCCCAAGATGCCGATGTGTGGCTGATCACTCCAGCGCCGCCCCCTTGGGGGACCTCAAAAGAGATCGAGAGACCAGATGTGTCAGGACCTCAAGACTGTGAAAATATCAGGGAGAGAGAGAGAGAGAGAGAAAGTGGTATGAGAAGCCCTCTCAAAAGACGAGTTGGCGAGATACATACTGCTGGTAAACCACAGAGAGGGCATGTTCAGCTGGAGAACCAGGTGCATTGTCAAGAATGTGGGAGGAGGATAAGGCTAGGCACAAAAGCATTGCTGAATTCCAGATACCAGGTTGCGAACAACATGGAGTTGTGCAATGCACTGTTGGTTTTGCAGCCAGGAAGGGGTGAAAGTCCATCGATAATGTAACAGCAGATGCAACTATGTAACACAAAGAACAAGCCAGAACTCACCTCAACATTGAGTTCAGTATCACGAGTGTCTGAACTTGTTCAGGAGAGCAAGCAACAGAACCAGACACACGTGCACTGTTGAAAGAGGACGACAAATGCAGGCATGTGTGTGTGACCAGCATAGGATGTGTGAGAGATGGTTCTTTAGCAAAGGAGGCCTATCTGTCCATAAGTGTGAACCTAACAAGAACCCATGGTACCTGTATCCATGTCTTTCCATTGTATATCTGTCTTTCCTTGCTTCTTCTTTCGGGGTATCACATGGCTGGAAATGGCAGCAAAACATGGTGATGGTGCTGGTGATGCATGTGAGTGTGTATGTATGTGCTCAAGGCTTTACAATTTAAGCCATATCAAATGGCCATTGCAAACAAGATTGCTACATACATACATGTGTTTTTTTGGTGGAAATTTTCTCCACTGATGAATATCCCACGATCAAGTCATATCGATTTCAAACATTCCATGCAAGTTACAAAACAATTCTTTTTTGCCTTACAGGAACAAAAGGCTCATGGAAGAGGAAGGTAGGACAACCACCAAGGGAATAACCGAACAGGAAGAGAGGACAGGGAAGAGGCGGGGAAACACTGAAATTACGGTAGTAAAATTTGATCTTTTGTGTTGAATTTGTTCCTCTTCCTCTTTCATTATCCTGATGCATCACAAATCTATGAGAATCTATATGTGCCACAAATTTTAAAACTTTGCTTCAAAATTTCCCTTTCCAAATTAACTTATAAAAACTTGTGATAACAGCCCTGCTGAATGGGCATATCAATGCGCTGCAGATTATATCCCCATTAGTTTAACTACTGGGGTGGTGCAATTTTGGTTGTTTGCACATCTTTCTTCACTTACTTTGCACTAATTATTTGGAAAGATTAGTCGTGTACTCGCATTTTTCTCTAAGATATAAACACCACGAAGTAAGACAGAAAATAAACCATAAAATTACATCATTACCTAAACCAACATTGATTGTCTATCCTTACAGGCCCTCACATAAATGCATCTTAAATATGCGTTCTGCTTCCTTTAACTTGTCTTGCTCACAATATATTAGTGTGGATATTCCTAATTACAGTGCATTCAGAAAGTATTCAGACCCCTTCACTTTTTTCACATTTTGTTATGTTGCAGCCTCATGCTGAAATCGTTGCAATTCATTTTTTCCCTCATCAATCGACACCCAATACCCCATAATGACAAAGAGAAAACAGGATTTTAGAAAGTTTTGCAAATTTATTAAAAAGAAAAAACTGAAATATCACATTGACATCACTGCAACCATCACTGCAACACCCCACCTGTCTGGGCTTTATGACAGAGTGGCCAGACGGAAGCCAAACAGTTCAATCTTGGTTTCATCAGACCTCAGAATCTTGTTTCTCACAGTCTGAGAGTCTTTTAGGTGCTTTTTTGCAAACTCCAAGCGAGCTTTCATGTGTCTTTCACTGACGAGAGGCTTCCGTCTGGGCACTCTGCCATAAAGCCCAGATCGGTGGAGTGTTGCAGTTGTCCTTCTGGTTGTCCTTCTGGAAGTTTCTCCCATCTCCACACAGGATCTCTGGAGCTCAGCCAGAGTGACCATCGGGTTCATGGTCACCTCTCTTACCAAGGCCGTTCTCCCTTGATTGCTCATTTTGGCGGGGCGGCCAGCTCTAGGAAGAGTCCTGCTTGTTCCAAACTTCTTCCATTTAAGAATTATGGAGGCCACTGTGCTCTTGGGAACCTTCAATGCAGCAGAAATTTTTTTGTAGGCCTCCCCAGATCTGTGCCTCGACACAATCCTGTCTCTGAGCTCTGCAGGCAGTTCCTTCGACCTCATGGCTTGGTTTTTGCTCTGATATGCATTGTCAGCTGTGAGACCTTTCTGGACAGGTGTGTGCCTTTCCAAATCATGTCCAATCAATTGAATTTACCACAGGTAGACTCCAATCAAGGTGTAGAAACATCTCAAAGATGATCAAGAGAAATGGGAGGCAGCTGCGCTAAATTTCAAGTGTCATAGCAAAGGGTATGAATACTTATGTCAATGTGATATTTCAGTTTTTTCTTTTTAAGAAATCTGCAAAACTTTCTAAAATCCTGTTTTCTCTTTGTCATTGTGGGGTATTGAGTGGAGATTGATGAGGGAAAAAATGAATTTAAACGATTTCAGCATGAGGCTGCAACATAACAAAATGTGAAAAAAGTGAAGGGGTCTGAATACTTTCTGAATGCACTGTATATAGTTTTTGGCCCTATCTCCAAATGGTGAAGAATCACTTTTAAAAAATTCAGGTAGCCGGATCCGAATCCGGATCTTCACCAAAATCGAATCATTTCATCCTTGTCGCACATGCTACTTCTCTGCCAATTTTGTACGAATCCATCCACAACTTTTTGAGATATTTTGTTTACAAACGGACAGACAAATAAACAGACAGACAGGGGTGAAAACATAACCTCCATCCACCTTCGGTGGCAGAGGTAAAAAGTGCATATGGACAAACAGCTACGAAGAACAACGCTTTTGAAGATGCAGAGTGAAACACCACTAAGTGCAATGCTAATGGAGTCCAAAGCAATCTTTAACGCTACAAAGTAGAGTGAGCAGAGGTGTGCTGTACAATTTATGGAGCATTCATTGTCACGAGGGCATGCGTGCCATCGGACAACATTCCCGGGTCTGCACCGAGGCAGCGCAATAAAGAGCGATTCTGTCACAAGGGAGAATGCAGAAAGACAAATATAGTAAAAAAAAAAAAAAAAAAAAAACCTTTAGAGGCCATTTTTTCCCCGCAAAGCAGGGGTTGGCCTTTTTCGGGGACCGTGGTTGTTGTTGTTTTTCGGTCCCCTTTTTGAAGTAATGTTTTTGAAGAAAGACAAATATAGTAGAGGAATGGTATTTGATAAGGTATCTCTTAACTCGTCACAGGTCGTTATTATTTTGTTATCCTGGTCGCTTGCAATCGAAGTTTTCCGAGATACATCTTTCTTTATCCACCGTGCACCACATATTTTGTTTGGCAAAGGTCAGTGTGCCAGCGTCTTTCTTATACCTTATCATACACCCTTCGGGCTTTGTCATTTACTTCCTTCACGAGCTTGTAGATGCGGACACAGAAAGGCATATTTTTAACACAAAAAGTGGAGTTTTGGCTATTAAAAGCCACACATGTTCCACCACTTCTCATAGCCCATTGATAGAACACAAAAGCAGACCCAGTGGCTGCTCACGAGCCTACAATGAATGTGCTTGTGTTCAAATAGGTTTTCCAGTCTGGAGGGAGAGGTGGGAAGAATCATTGAGCACTGCATTCACCTTAGGGAGACGCTCAGGGTCACCGGGATGCCGTGGAATGACCTTGTGCAATCGTTGGAATCCGTAGTCAATGGTGGGTTCGTTCAGGGCTGGTAAAAGGGAAAACGTGCATATCATGTTGAGGTCGAACATAAAGCACATTAACTATTAGTATAAACATGTAGGGTGGAAAACATGGTAAATCTGCATTTATGACAGTAGCGGGCTGTATTGTTGCAACGGTGTAGTTTCTCATTAAGATGAATAGATTCGTACCACAAAGTTTGATCATCATAATGAAAACTCACCTTTCTGAGATTGCACTATATAAACATAATATTAATTATTATTATAAAGGTATTATTTATTTATTTCTAATACACGACATCTGCTACATGCGGCACGTGCAGGACAAGGACCAATAGTGAATAGGCAATACATCCCCTGCAGGACAAGTACAAGATTTGTTTACCTTTGTTCTAAACATGGTACACTTCATGATCCCATTTCTAAAATGAGTTATAAAGGTGAGAAGAATGTTAATGAAGAATGTATCGCACAAAAATGTTAGTCAATGAAAAAATGGGTACGTGAAAAAAAAAGCAGCTCTGTCTATTGTAACGCCGTGGCTTGCAAAAGCAGCCGGGATAGTGTTCACCAAGTGGTGGTTCACCTCGTTAATCATATTCAAAAAGGGTGTTATAACACACCCAAACTTCCCCGGCCTTGTGCCTAATTAAGTACACAGGCATTTCTCACTACATTTGTAGAGCCCTTGCCAGGCAGCTTAAGCATTCCAGCAAGCACTCCAAGGAAATGGGTGATAAGCAACGACTGGCTTGGCATTGGCAAGCATGCCAAGCAATGGCAAGCCGATTGCTTCTGGTTGAAATGGCCGAGGAATTTTAAAAACAGATCGATTTCAAGCAGCAAATCATGTGGAAACCACTGAGAGCAGGAAATAAAAAAGGGTGTTATAACACAACCAAACTTCCCCGACCTTGTGACTAAAAACAAAAAGGGAGTTCTGTCTACTGTAACACCATGGCTTGCAAAAGCAGCCTGAATAGTGTTCATTAATCGCAAGATATGGTCAATTTTGTCAGATTTCACTCCAGATTTGGACATTATTTAGTCTACAGCATCCAATTCTCATATCCGAATCCAGATTTTGATGATATGCTTCAATTATGTAATGATAATAATTGATCGTGTTTCCAAGGCAAGGCACGTTTGAGTAGGCCAAAACAAAATGGCAGCTTAAGAACCCAGCGAGGTGCAGTGGGCTGACCAAGATGACGGGTTTCCATATTGGTACACCACCACATCGGGTTTTTTTCTTCTTATGAGCACCTCATTAATCATCTTCAAAAATGATGTTATAACACACCCAAACACACAGTTTTTGTCTTTCCAATCTGTTGGAGGTCCAGGTGTATGCATGCAAAGTTTGGGGCTGCTAGGTTTCATGGCTTTGTAGTTATGGAGGAGACAGATGGATAGACACCGCCTTTTATTATTATAGATGTGTGTGTGTGTGTGTGTGTGTGTGTGTGTGTGTATATATATATATGTGTGTGTGTGTGTGTGTGTGTGTGTGTGTGTGTGTGTGTGTGTGTGTGTGTGTGTGTGTGTGTGTGTGTGTGTGTGTGTGTGTACTAGCCGAAAGCACCCGGCATTGCCAGGTTCTTTTTGAATGAATTTATTATGATAATTCAGCTTTTACTCGCCGCCGTAGAAGATTGACTACTATAATTCAGCTCAACTTTTAATTGCGAAATGGGCCCAGCCAGGCCGAAGCGGCCTCGACCGGCCTCGCCACCAAGCCTATAACCTTCCCAGAGCCCGTCCAGACATTTTTAGTTCTTTTGAATGAATTTACTACTATAATTCAGCTTTTACCCACAGCCGTTGAAGATTGACTACTATAATTCAGCTCAGCTTTTCATTGCGAAATGGGCCCAGCCCGACCGAGGCGGCCTTGACCGGCCTCGCCACCTAGCCTATAACCTTCCCGGGGCCTGTCCTGACATTTTTTGTTTCAGATGTTTCCTCCTATCTTCACCGTTCAGATTAGCGCGTGCAGACAAACAAACAAACAAACAAAAACTTTATTTTATATATATATATATACATGCTGTACATGTACCTACATTACATGTATGACAATGAAGGATGAGTGACTGCAATTTGAAGATGACCAATGGCTGTGAAAGGCTCTGGCCTGAAGGTGAGTAAGAACAGCTATGGTAAACCTTTCTCGTCGGACAGCGTGCTCTGCAGGCATCCCATAGCAAAGCACGATAATTTCACAGTATTCACGGCAGGGATAAAACCTTTATCAGGACACACAGCCACAAAGTTACTTCCACCAGGCTTGAATTTTATCGTAATAATAATAATACTCCCATTATCCCACGGCGTGTATTTTCTTGCCTGAAGCTATTGCTGTGTGTTATGGTTACCATTGTATTATCAGTACTTCCTCTTAAGGCAAAGGATGCTGATGTAAGATATAAAGGCAAAGGATGCCTCATCTGTACTTCTCCATAGTTTGCTGTTTCATATGTTTGCAGAGGTTCACATAACTCACCTCGTTTATTATGGATTATTTCAAGCTGACTTATGGAGCAGGCATTACCATTTTTACAATGTACATGTCTTCTGCCTTAACATGATAGTTAATCCAGTTGTGCATAAACTTTGTTGAGATACAGCTTTAGGGGAAAAACAGGGTAATATGCATTTCCAAATTCCTAACTTCATAATTTTCCAAACACCTGAAATCCTCCTTAGGAAAGGCTGAATATGTCTGTCTTTGTATTATTAATATATCTGGTCATACATATGATTTATTAAACCCACAATGAAAATATCATGAAAAAGTCAAATAAATCCTCTAAAGCTTGTTTCCCCGCCCCCACCCCCCTTGTGGCTGTGATTTATATAATGTTCATATTCCCCAAGGGTCCATATCACTTTGTCGTGTCCGACCATCCTGAAACTATTGAGGAAACAAGAAATGCACCGATGTTGAACAAGAGTTACAAAAAAAATATGGAAGCACAAGGAAAGTTTTTGTGAATGTATCACATCATTTATATCCTCTGCCCTTCTCTAGTGTGCAACCACATGTATTAAAACTTCCTCTACATTCGGGCATCTTTTACCCGATATTGTAATGACTGCCGTCATTTTGGTCTCGGATTTTGGTTTTGGTCTCTTGGAAAATATATTTGGTCTCACAAAATTAAGGCTAAAATTAGGACCATGGTGTCTTTCGCCAGAAGCAGTTTTTCCATGAAAATAAAGAAAGTCGCATCCAATACATTGATGGAATATCGTCAATTTCTTTCAACTAATGGAAAATCATGTTTGCAAAATTAATTGGAAATAGATACACAAGTTTGTTCATGTTCATCAGACAATCCAGAAGGAATGTTTTCATGCACTTTCCTCCCTTATACAAGACAAGGTACAAACTACAATGACAAACCAAGAATAACCTTGTTATATAAACAATGGATGGGTGGGGGCGGATGGGGGAAGGGGGGGTTATGACCAATTTTATGCTTTGACATATTTTGAGAAACACAGCGTGACCAAGGTATAAACAGGGTATTTAAAACACACCAACCGTAACCCTGCAATTCCGATTGGTGTTGTGCCTCAGCACCCGACAGCTGCGACCGAGAGAAGGTCCAACTTTATTACTGACAAACCCTTTTCCACGAAAAGCTTTGCAGGGCATCCGGGCCTGGAAAAAGCAGAGCTCCGAACAATGTGGTTTTAATCCGTAAAAAAAGGAATCGACTGCTCCTCTAATTCCGCTGAATGCCTTGGTTTCAAGGTGATACCGACTACTCGTACATGCCAACTCACTCACAATTTCCTCAAGGTATTGTTTGTTGTTCAAGTTTGTTGCGATATCTAATTTGGCGTTTTAATTATGACCCATCTTTCATGGAATTTTTCCGACGGTGTCATAGAGGCAAGGATCCAGGAAATGAAAATGAGGGGTGGAAGGGGGGAAATGTCTGTCGGGGGACGGGTGCAAGTGCTGGGTATTTTGGGGGAGGGGGGAAGCTATATATGCATTCTGCTACTTAACAAATGGCCGCCAAACTCCCATATCACATTAATCTTATATGTCAAAGGAGCCGTGCATCCATCCATGCGTGTATGCGAGTTCCACCAATTTGTTGGACAGTTTGTCCGACTCCGCCCACAATTTCTATATTTTACCCTTTAGAGTCCTTTAGTATTTACCCTTCAGAAACTTTTCTCTCAAGCAGTGCTTTTACTGTGGAGGTTATGCAGGTGTGCTGTTATTTCCAACTATTTTCTCTTAAAATTGTGACAGCTTTCTGTGAAGATATTGACAGTGTGATATTGGAGCAGAAAGCATTACTTGCGGTGTTTCAATGACCGTTTGCTATTATGAGCAGGAGGAGGGTGAGCGTAAAAATGGGATAGCTTTGAAAGGGGGAGGTTTAGGCTTTGGGGTTGGGAGGTGGAGTGGTGGGTAGAGCAAAGATCGAACATAGTTGGGAGGAGGAGGCTGAGGCTTTTTCATTGAAAAGTTGTCAGAATTGCATGTGTAATTTTACTCAGTAAAATGTAAGTGTGTGTGTGTGTGTGTGTGTGTGTGTGTGTGTGTGTGTCGATAGGGGAATGGATAATGTACTAGTATATAAAAAAGTCTCTCATGTAAACATCACTAAAGACTAATTTTAGAATAAAGCAACGGTTCGGCCCAAAAATAAGAATAAACAACATTTAAAATCTTATGTTTTTTCATATGTTGAGGAAGCCAACAAGGTGAGTCAATGAAGTTATAATCTCAGTTACTCAAAAGTTCAACAACCAGTCTTGTAAAACCTATGGATACAACAAACAACAACATGCATTTTAAGGCCATTTCCCCTGCTAGAGCGGGGGTAGCCTTATTAGGTTAGGTTAAAACCTATGGATGATATAATCAATTTACAATGACCAACCAATACACGGAACCATATTGTTGACATAAAAATATGAAGGATAACAATATTTAATGTTCATTCAATAATCCCTCCTGGTGGATAAGGTGAAATGTAAAAATATGAGGAAGAATAACACAAACAATAGCTCAAAGAATAGCATAAACAATAGCACAAAGAATGAAATGAAAAAATATATAGTGGAATAGCACAAAGAACAGCACAAAGAATGAAATGAAAAAATATAAAGACGAACAGCACAAAGAATAGCACAAATAATGTAATGAAAAAATATATAGTGGAATAGCACAAAGAATAGCACAAATAATGGAATGAAAAATCTAAAGTGGAATAGCACAAATAATAGCACAAAGAATGTAATGAAAAAATATGAAGAGGAATAGTACAAGGAATAACACAAATAATGTAATGAAAAATGTAAAGAGGCATAGCACAAAGAATGAAATAAAAATATATAAAGAGGAATAGCACAAAGAACAGCACAAATAATGAAATGAAAAAATATAAAGAGGCATAGCACAAAGAATAGCACAAATAATGAAATGAAAAAATATAAAGAGGCATGGCACAAAGAATAGCACAAAATATGAAATGAAAAAATATAAAGAGGAATAGCACAAAGAACAGCACAAATAATGTAATGAAAAAATATAAAAAGGAATAGCACAAAGAACAGCACAAATAATGAAATGAAAAAATATAAAGAGGCATAGCACAAAGAACAGCACAAATAATGTAATGAAAGAATATAAAGTGGAATAGCACAAAGAACAGCACAAATAATGAAATGAAAAAATATAAAAGAGGAATAACACAAAGAATAGCACAAATAATGTAATGAAAAAAATATGAAGAGGAATAGTACAAAGAATAATACAAATAATGTAATGAAAAATGTAAAGAGGAATAGCACAAAGAATAGCACAAAGAATGAAATGAAAAAATATATAAAGAGGAACAGCACAAAGAACAGCACAAATAATGTAATGAAAAAAATATGAAGAGGAATAGTACAAAGAATAACAAAGAATGAAATGAAAAAATATATAGAGGAATAGCACAAAGAATATCATAAATAATGAAATGAAAAAATATAAAGAGGAATAGCACAAAGAATATCACAAATAATGAAATGAAAAAATATAAAGAGGAATAGCACAAAGAACAGCACAAATAATGTAATGAAAGAATATAAAGTGGAATAGCACAAAGAACAGCACAAATAATGAAATGAAAAAATATAAAAGAGGAATAACACAAAGAATAGCACAAATAATGTAATGAAAAAAATATGAAGAGGAATAGTACAAAGAATAATACAAATAATGTAATGAAAAATGTAAAGAGGAATAGCACAAAGAATAGCACAAAGAATGAAATGAAAAAATATATAAAGAGGAACAGCACAAAGAACAGCACAAATAATGTAATGAAAAAAATATGAAGAGGAATAGTACAAAGAATAACAAAGAATGAAATGAAAAAATATATAGAGGAATAGCACAAAGAATATCATAAATAATGAAATGAAAAAATATAAAGAGGAATAGCACAAAGAATATCACAAATAATGAAATGAAAAAATATAAAGAGGAATAGCACAAAGAATAGCACAAATAAAGAAATGAAAAAATATAAAGATGCATAGCACAAAGAATAGCACAAATAATGTAATGAAAAAATATATAAAGAAGAATAGCACAAAGTAAAAATACAAAGAATAGCAGAATAAATTAAGTGCTCAAAAGTTTGATATAATACAGATTATACGGAGGAGAAATCCGCATATGTACAAGTTGGTGAAACTACTGACTGTAAAACTCGTTTGGGATGTGAGTTTGTGAGTGATGTATTGTTGACAAACTGTTCAGGCATTTTTTGTCTGCAGCACAAATAATCGCCGCATTCAAGACCGATTGCTGATCAAAATAAAATAAATGTTAATAAACACGTGATGGTATCTCGGTGCAGTTTGTCTCCTGCTTCGTTCCTCACAATCAAAGGGTAAAATTCTTCCCTTTGCCCCACTTGCTTCATTTTTGGAAATAAAAGACTTCTCAGGATTTCGAAACTCAAACGATTGTTCTGGTAACTTCAACTAAGTAGAATTGGGCATGAACACAGCCATCAGAAAATATCCTGGTAGTTCTGTTTGTGTATGAAATTATGTTTATTTGCATTTGCTGTAGGTTTTTATTTGTTTTTCAAACAGTTTATCCTTGGGCAATGCTGTAGATGTAATGATTGGGTGAATGGATTATTTACCTTTCTTAAGAAAGTTAGGAGGGGCTAATGCAGCTAATTAACAATAAGTGTCGTGGCGGTAGATTAGCAATTTTACAAAAACAAATAATAATAAATAAAAAAAAGAAGGCTAATAAGCCCTCATGCTGGTCTGTGACTGGTGGCTAAGGCCATATAAATGGACGTTAGACATACGTGCAAACATACAAACACACATACAGTACACTTAGGCCAAGGATGGTAGGACACTGTACTAATCGTACCAGTATGAGGGATTTAAACCTGGGATCTCAGCATCATGAGCGCAACGTTCCCTAATGGGAACAACCAAGCATACCAACCCCGATTCAAACTATTATGGTGCTAATTTGCTTTAATTATGAAGGAGGAAATGTCTGTGGGTGGGAACGTTGTTGGTTTATTTCAAGATAAAACTTACATATACAAGCAAGTTTACAGATTTTCCCTGAGATTTCATTCAAACAAATTCTCACAGGGGGGTTACGCTAGTTTCTATGGAATGCACACCGAATGAAGATCTATTTTGCGTAAGGGCAGGAAATTGAAAAACCATAACAGGCATAAATGACCCCACAAAAGGATATACCCAAGAATACTCAGACAAGTCAAGAGGCCGTTTGGATCATCGTGCCTGTGTTGCAGCCAGACCAACTGCAATTAATGTGCAATCCCATTTACTCCATCCGCGGACGTTTTATTGAACCATGGTAAAAGGCAAAGTAACTCCTAATGCAAAATACATTATGGCATTGTTATGTTCACAAATGAGTGTGGATGAGAAAGTCAGCTTAACCAGATGGAATCCTTCCTCCGATGGATGGCATATTTCCCAATGCAGTGTGCTCCCTGCTAGTAACACATCTGCTTGTGAGTTTTTTGGAAGAGCTTGCACATGCATGGCTTAGCACTCACAAAATGACATGTCTGGTTATTTATTTTATTCATTTATTTATTTATTTTTTAGAATCTCTAATACATTCATAGCTGGACATTTATACCATCTGCTGGCAAATGGTGGCCACTTGTAAGGCATTTACACAACCAATATGGAAAAGGACCATCAGATGAATGGATGTCACACACCATTCTTGCAAATTCAACACACGTGTTAAAAAAAAACAAAAAAAAACTCCACGCATAAAATTGCTAAATGTTTCAAAATTTCGATATTTTGCTAGTGAAGAAAATTATGGTGAAATGGTGGTTGAATCTAAAGCTCTGAGTTGTTGCAATTTTTCATGAGGTCAGGCCCCAAGGTTTACGACTCACTCACTGCAGGCATGTGAAGTAGGCCTTTCAGCTCTCTACCACTCCTGTCAAGTCTCACTCTCCCCACCTTGTTCTTTCCCCTTTCCTCCCCCAGCCCTCCCAGGTCACAAACTTTCTTCCAAAAACCTAGAAGGAGTTTCCATCTCCAGGTTCAAGCTTCCTGCACAACCATATTCCGTCATCCGGCTCATCTCTCATCCATGGAACCGAATCCCTGTACACATTGCCTCATGCTATTCACTCCATTCCATCAAGAGTGCTGCCAATCACTGCCTCATCATTTCTTATATGCAAACACCCAAGCACTTCTCCTCTCCCTGATTCCTACCCCCTTTTCCTCCATTCCTCCATTGAACACTTTCATGTGCCTCAACTTCTGTCAAAGAATGAAAATAAACAGCATGACTGGAAAACATGACAATTGAAGGATGCCATTATTGGAGCATTTGTATTAATAATTATGCTTAAAATACAAATGAAGATGCGACACTGGGTGTGGAGATCGTCGTCCTGTGCTGGGTCAAAAATATTACCTCAACCACTCCACTTAACTCAAAGTTCCTGCACATGCCGGAGAATGAATTATCCTTACTTTGGTATAAAATGCATCAAATTGCAAACACTTCGCTTAGCCAATGCACCATTTCTCAGGGCCTACCTGTGTAGACAAATCGTCCGGGAGCTCCCTTGCAGAACTGCTTAGACTTGTATGACAACGTCACCTCCACCACACCGGGGATATGACGTGGAGGTGTCTGGACTCGTATCGCATGCGGCGTGATGAGCTACGATGGTGAACAAAAATGAGCACACTGACGTTGTGGATACTTAGAGCCTCATGGAATCCCTGATTCTGTGTAAGCTGTCTCAGCCACGTGCATGCAATGATGTCTTATGTCTCCCAATATTGCACAGCAATCCTGATTATATACCCATAATCCCTTGCAGGCAATGACGAATTCTGTTTATCACACACTCCACCTTCACCGAAACAATCAAAACAACTACACCTTTTATATTTCTGTGTATACTATCTGTGGAGCGGTAGAAAAGTTAAGAGTAAATTTACATGCAACTGCAATACGAGGGCAAAATCCCATGCCACATGTATTAAGAGTGAATTCAATTTGTACATCAGTATAATCTATTATAAAATTGGTATCGATAAATCATTTATTGTCCAGAGTAAAATTAGCATTGCTGACAATATACAATATATCTCCACCGATGCTCCAGAATGTCCATTTATAGTGCTAGAGACAACCCACCTCACTCCAAACCAGCATGGTGCCAAAAACCACCTGAAGACCATCGAAGAAATTGTCCCCGATGATTATGACCGTGGCACCACCCGTAGTCCAGCCCTCACTGGGGCTAATGGCTTTGATGCAGGGAGTGGCTTCAGGAATGAAATCGCCAGACAAATCGTGGGTGGAAAGAGAAGTACAGAATGCATAAGCAACGGCGTGTTTTTGGTAATCCTCCATTGCACAACTTCTACCATGATAATATGCAAAGGTTCAAACCCCTTGATGGATTTGCTGTGGACCATCTGCAGTTACTGTAACATTTGTAATCACCATATTTTTGGGCAAACTTCCTCGTGTGTTTGGATTTTCTTCCGAAAAAAAGAAGAAACACCTCACCGGCGTAAGGAAACTCAGTCTCTCCTACTCAGTTAAGTTACGAGTAACATTAATTTCAAACAGAATGAACTCAAACTCATAAAAGTGAAAATAGTTTTGCCAGGAGAATGAAACATCCCATTCTTTAGATTTGGCCAAAAGTTCAAAATTTTAAACTGAATTATAAAACAGCCGTTCGAAGGTGGCCATATGGTTCACCCATGCTGTTCACTTGACATCGCCACGGCTGATCTACAGTTCAACGCACCAGACTCGTGGAACTTTTTCAGAATTTTCTCCTATTCTTCTCTGGCATCGTGACTACATTGCTGTTTAATTTTTTACTTTGCCACTCACTTTTTACTGCTTTGGAATCTCACGTCGCTTATTCACATTGCCGGTGGTACAGGACCTCTCGTGCAACGCACGTTGTACATGGCACTGAATGCTGCTGGCGTGTTTTGCCTTTAATTGCTCGTCTGTCGGCTGTTTTTATTGCTCCTCCTGGTTCTTCAATGAGACTGATTTCGAAACCGAAGCGATCAGACATTGTGCTTGAAGCAAGTCGATTATATTGAAAATCAGTCGAGTTTTCGAGGTTTTGAATTTCCTTTTCGTTCTTACAGTCAAAAAGCCAAAATGTCCTCACTACGGATTGAAGAAGCACTGAAGTGAAGCTACCTACTAATGAAGTCTCCTACCAATAAATGACCTGCAAAAAAAAAGCATTTGCAGAAAGGAAGAAGATGACTTCGTTAGACCTTTAGTGTTAAACGGAGCAATGCGGACACCTGAAATGCCAGTGCAATCGTTATTTTCCAAAATCTTGAGATCAATTATGAGCAGGAAGTCCAAATATGCTTACACTTTCCGCCTAGTGCTCAAAACAGGAAAACCCCTCACGTAAATTACGTACAGGAAATCAGTGGAAAGGATCGGCATATAAATTCCACCACAATGGCTTCGGATTAGACAGACAAACAAGACAAACTGCAACAAATTATGCCTGCGCCAGCGCAGAGTGGACGCAAGGCTTCACTTTATTCATTGTATAATTTATGTGCCATTTCACTCTCAGCTATCGCGAAGACTTTGATTTGCATTCAGAATCTGGAATAACATCTTCTTTTCTTGTTCTTGTGCTGCCGTAAACATTTCAAATTACCTAAACAATTGGAACTCGGTCGTGGCTGGGTTTTGGGATTGCATATGTGTGGCCGCTTGTTCTGGTTTGTTTTGTTGACATCGCTAAACCGATGGCACGACGTTCTTATGGATCAGAATTCTTGTCGTGACTGCGACGAAAGAAAATGTCATGTCAAAGGTCGTAACGGTGCTTTCCATTGTCTTCACACTTGTTTCCTTCCGGCCTAAGGAGAGAGCACGTTTGCCTGGCACACCTGCATCAGAGCTCAAAGGTTTCCTGCCTAATGCTTAAGACCCTGTTTAACATCAATAAATTAGAGAACATGAAACATAATGAACTTATATAGAGCTCAGGGTAGATTATTTATGGAGAAGAAAGTTCACAATTGGGAATAAAATCTGATGACAAGAGAAAATAGCAATGCCTGAGGTGTCTTTGCGCAATCTAAAGTAAGTATGTTGCATGACTTGAATGCTCTTTGTGTGAATTGCCAAACTCGTGCTCCAATGCACAATTTCGAACTCATCAGTCAATTGTTTTGCACTGCTTTTTGAAGGTTTGCTCTTGCACTCACCCTCAGCAGGATCCAGACGGCGTGCACGGCGGCCATGTTTGGAGTTGTTATGGACGAACATGTTGTCGGAGACGGCTAAAACATGTCCGTCAACATTCACAGTTGTCGATATCACCACCTTCCAAGTAAAAATGTCGTACAAAGCATCATCCACCATGGAAATATTGTGAAAATTGCATTGTACGACGCGAGGATGCCGCATGTGATCCGGCCGGTTACCTGGAAGCGTCTCATGTCTCTTGGGTTGCCGGCATTCTTCAGACAATTTTGGTTGCACTTCAGGAAAAACTTGAGAAAAAACCTAAGGAAAACAATATTGTTTTATCGTCAGCCCATTTCTCAACATTCAGAGCCAATGCAAGTGAAAGGAAACTACTCAATTATTAGAGAGCTGATGCTGTAGCGATGCCATTGTCATGAGCATAAGGCAGGCCTTAACTTGTGCATTTTAATGCTGACATGTGTGAAAACGTTCAAATCCTGAGAACATTCTTGAGTATAAAAAAAATACCGCATGCAGATCTCTTTTGGAAAGGGCTCCCGTGGTGTAAGCCAAATGAGCAAATGAAAGCATCGTGCAGCTGATCTTGTGTTACGGCTCAAAGTCTACAAGGACAGCCAAATAATCTTGCTATTGATGCACTGCTAAACATCCTCGTTTTCGGCATGTAGTTTGACAAATATGTCAAGCTCTATTAGTTCACATGTTTGTCTCCCTTTTAAACAACAAGGATGGAAAGATGGCCGAACAGGAAGGCCCACCGGAAGTCAAAAGGCCTCATGGAAGGATGATTGAGAAGAGTAGCAAATGAATCATTATTATGGCCTCCATTATAACAACACAGCAAAGATCTGATACGATAATACTTGTGTAAGAGCAACAAAGCAAATTAAAGAGAACATAGCATAAGACAAGAAACATTAACTCATCAACAAAAACTTGACCAAGATGGCTTTACACAGGACACAGGGTGTGGGAAAACACACCAAAAACATATGCACACCTTCCGGGCATGACTTGAAAAAGTGATTCTCCTAGTTTTAATCCGAGGCCCAACAGTGTGAATTTGGTTGGTGAGCATAGCGCCGATGTCTTGGAGATGTGAGATTTAGTCATTCTTATGATTTGAGCAAAGGAAATATTGATGGAACAGATGCAAAATCCATCCCACCCAAGTCTTGTACATATAATGTGAAAAATGCATTGCAGGGAAAATCTTGTTTCAGAGGAACCTTCCTTGAATCTTTGCCAGCTGTATCACTATGTTTTTTTGTAATTCTGCCAGAGGCAGTCAGCTAACTGCAGCCTTAGTGACATCCCTCCACATGCATTGTTCACGCCTGTGCATCAGGCAGTTCCGTAAGCTAGGCACCTGCACAAACACGCCTGCATATTGTCCTCGGCACATATGGCCCCGCTACCCCTTTGCGGTGGGTTTAGCAACATTTGTCATCCTCATTTCATACCCACTTTTGCCTGCAGGACAACAAAGGGGGCAGCTGTGATAAAGCATGATACTCCTGGCAAGTAAAAGTTAAGGACTACTCTGCCACGAGAACCCATAACACTCTCGGATGACGAGTGCTGGAATCGAGTCCATAACTTGCTGAACTCAAGTGCGAGCCACAGAACAGCGGAAATTGGACCAAATCAGGCTTCAATAGTCGAGCTACCCCCAAGGTCACAGCACCTTTTCCACAGGAAACGGGAAGGGCTCTTTGGAATGTTGCATGGAAAACTCAGCCACTTGCTGTGTTATCCCCACCCTATTCCAACTTTACTCCCAGAAAAAGTCCTCCCCTCCCCTCCCTCACCTTTCTAATACCATAAAGTCTCTCCTCGTGTCACGTATAAGATTTGTGTTGGTTCAACTGAGCAAAATTACCTAATTAAATATGAGTGGTGAAATCATTATCAGATGGGAAGGTTATAAGAAAACGGGCAATTTTGTCATTTTCACTTTTCATCAAATTCTACTTAACAATGGATGCGTGTAGTAGTATAATCAATAAAAATGTAAGGGTTAATTAAACTGAAGAAAATATTTCAAATATCCGGATAGACCCTCCAGTTTCAGTGTAGGATGCTTATGTGGTGTAGTAGTAGTAGTAGTAGTAGTAGTAGTAGTAGTAGTAGTAGTAGTAGTAGTAGTAGTAGTAGTAGTAGTAGTAATAATACACCAGATTTTGGTGGTATAATGGTGAGCGCATCTATTCTGGGTCTGAGAGGTCACTGGTTCAAACCCCGGCTGAATCACACCACATAATTTTAAAATGGTACGTGCTGCTTCCTTGCCTGACACTCAGCATTTAAAAGGATGCAGCATGCACAAACAACCATATGTTGGCAACCACTGCACTGGCTTTGATGTGCATAATGGCCTTCTCCTGTGTCGAAGTTCCTTGTGAGGGAACTCGTATTGTAACTAGAAAAGCACTTGGTAGAGCACACACCTCCGCCAGGCTGAACAATTTGTTTTGTATCCCACTGATAGGCCGGATCTGGATTCGGTCCTGAACCAAAATCTAATCGGCTTGTTCTTGTCACCGAACCAACTCGTCCACCAAGTTTAGTCATAACTCATCCACAACTTTTTAATATATCATGTTATATATCGCTTTTCGCCTGATCCCTCGATGGTGAAGAATCACTTAAAAATTAAATAATTATCGTATCCGAATCCATATTCAGATCTTCACCAAAATCGAATCGATTCGTCCTTGTCACACACCAAACCTGCCCACCAAGTTTCGTGAAATTAGTATTCAATAAATGACAATAATAACTTTAATATGACATTAATAAATGAAAAACCTTTAAATTACTGCCGAGCTGCCATTTCAAACTTATGCGGCGCCTGACAAAATGAGAGAGTACGAGACAGAAGCGCAAACAAACACAAAGAGAGACGGATACAGACATAACGACAGAAAGATGCCGTGGGTCAGGAATGGGTGGGGAAAGCTGAGAGCGGATTGAAAGAGAATAACTACAACCATTGTCAGCCTGACATGCTTTCCTGCCGTAAATGTCAGTCCTTGGGTGTGACACAATGGTTGGTGAATTCAGCAGGCCATGGTAAAGGGGTTAAAAGAAAAGAGAGCATGAGAAAAGGAGCCTCTGATGTAACGCAAGGCCTCAAGCATTGGAAAGAGAGTAGAGAGGCCCATAGAGTGTGAGATACGTAGCCCTCTTACAAATACTTCCAATGACATATTCTGAGATTCTCACCGGATATGTAACGAAACTAGT
This sequence comes from Myxine glutinosa, assembly GCF_964187855.1. NCBI lineage: Eukaryota > Metazoa > Chordata > Myxini > Myxiniformes > Myxinidae > Myxine > Myxine glutinosa. The sequence continues at coordinate 72,110,782 of NC_136263.1, forward strand.
GATAATTAAATAAAAATTTTGTAAGGGTTTCCAGATATAAATAGTCTGTCATCATCTGCATCCTGAACATTATTGACCACAGTCAAAATAATTATTTTCCAATATATATTTTTTCTGGGATGCGCCGGTGCTGAGTGTGGAGTCTCGCGGATTCTCAATGCCCCCTCCACATCAGGAATTGAGAATCTGGCCTGGGTACTGATGATAAGTCACCAACTCTTTTTCAAGAGATATTGGGATATTTAACATTGGGATATTTGGGATATTTAACATACACCAAATAATCCTAGCAGACGGGACGCCCGGCTTAATGTCCATCCAAGGGATGGTGCGCTTTATGCTGCAACGCCCGGCCTGTGAATAACCAGTCCCATGGTCTATAGGTAAGTCAAGAATCTAACCCAAACCATTCTGCTCAGAGGCAACATCCGCACCATTCAGTTAGACGAGTCATCAAAGTGATCAAAAATAGGCAAGGGTATAATTTTAAGGCAGTGATCAATGCCATCGAGTCTTGGCTGATTTGGTCGAACAATTGGACGAATACAAAATGACAAATGTCACCTATACACACTGTTGGGCAGATCTATTGGAAAGAATAGGGATTACATATTTATGGTTGTTGCAGGAGAATGTTGCAGCAAGATCAAAAAATTTCTTGTAATCAATCTTCTCCAAACGCTTTCCGCAGCTCCTATAAGCCAAACTCTGGTCCAAATCACCAGCAGTCCTTCTTAATCCGCCATGTAATGCAGGCCTGATCCAGTTCCCCCTGACCCACTCATGCCTGTCTTTCCATGGCAAAATGAAATTTTGAGGCATGTACAACTCAGGAGAGAGAAGGGGTGGGGGCTCTGTAGGTGGAATGGGGGGGGGGGGAGTTGCTATATTGCACAAAAATTACAACAGCAAAGCCTGTTTTGCTGGATTTGATGGACAAATCGATTTTCTATGCCTTTATTAAGAGCCAGGAAACTGGACCTTGGGATGTGTGTGTACTGGCCTGGTGTTGAGCAGCACACAGTTGTTCAGACAATGCAGCTTCCAGGAGCTCCTTAGCACGTTGAGTCCTTGCTTTAAACAATGAGGTGTAACACGCCTGCCAAGTTTGCTTTGGTAAACAACGGAGCTTAAGCCAAGGGTTTGCTAACAATGCTAGCATGACGCGCTACCTTGTCCAAGGCTGCAAGCAAACTTTTTCCTTCCTAATATTGTTGCCAGTGACAATCTAAAGCAGGCCTGCAGACAAACGCCGCGTGCCTCTGAGTGTGCCAGGCCCCCACATTTAGGTTGTGCTCCATTGCTCTTGCGCCCAATTGGAGTTACCTCCACCATATGGTCTCCCAGCTTCCCCCGAAATCCGCCAAACGGTGCATACATTACCATGCATAATCCACCGCCCCTTCCCATTTAATATGCAAATGCCCTGAAATATTACTGAGCGCCTTCTGTTCATGTGTGCTGGCATTTGCATTGCAAATTGGGATCAGCACTGGATAATTAATGAAAACTGTCAATTTTGCCTCCCCCAGTAATTTGATTAGCACGATTGGGGGGGTCCTTTTACTTCCAGGACCAACTACTTTAATCTCCGAACCACAAAATGCCGCATTGTTTTCCGAGCATCTTCTTCCTGATTTCAAATTTGTCCCGACTACCGATTTCACCTTTACCCCCACTACCGCCAGCCTACTCCCCCTTCCTCCCCTACCACAATTGTTTTCAGAAACGACTTCCTCCACGCTTGGTGTCACTGAAATGAATCTAATCGAGGGTGTAGTGACACCGTTTCTACAATCAAAATGCCAATTAGCTCGCCATGTCAAAATGCAGCTTCTTGGGAAATTAAAACACTGTGCAATGCCGGCTCCTTAATGTAAAAAGAGCACAGACTCTGGAAGATCTCAAGGAGGAAAGGTATCGGTGAGTACTTAGCACAAAATAAGAGCAAATGTAGAATTGAGGGCAGGCAAATTAAAATATGAGTAAAAATGTTCTTAAAAAGGTGCAACAAAACAAATAATTGTGGAAAAAGGTAATAGAGACAGGAGGAAAGAAGTGTGGTAAAAGAGGATTCAAATAATTGAAGAAAAAGGTAATAGAGACAGGAGGAAAGAAGTGTGGTAAAAGAGGATTCAAATAATTGTGGAAAAAGGTAATAGAGACAGGAGGAAAGAAGTGTGGTAAAAGAGGATTCAAATAATTGTGGAAAAAGGTAATAGAGACAGGAGGAAAGAAGTGTGGTAAAAGAGGATTCAAATAATTGAAGAAAAAGGTGATAGAGACAGGAAGAAAGAAGAGTGGTAAAAGAGGATTCAAATAATTGAAGAAAAAGGTGATAGAGACAGGAAGAAAGAAGAGTGGTAAAAGAGGATTCAAATAATTGAAGAAAAAGGTGATAGAGACAGGAGGAAAGAAGAGTGGTAAAAGAGGATTCAAATAATTGAAGAAAAAGGTGATAGAGACAGGAAGAAAGAAGAGTGGTAAAAGAGGATTCAAATAATTGAAGAAAAAGGTGATAGAGACAGGAGGAAAGAAGAGTGGTAAAAGAGGATTCAAATAAATGATGAAAAAGGTGATAGAGACAGGAAGAAAGAAGAGTGGTAAAAGAGGATTCAAATAATTGAAGAAAAAGGTGATAGAGACAGGAAGAAAGAAGAGTGGTAAAAGAGGATTCAAATAATTGAAGAAAAAGGTGATAGAGACAGGAGGAAAGAAGAGTGGTAAAAGAGGATTCAAATAATTGAAGAAAAAGGTGATAGAGACAGGAGGAAAGAAGAGTGGTAAAAGAGGATTCAAATAATTGTTGAAAAAGGTGATAGAGACAGGAGGAAAGAAGAGTGATAAAGAGGATTCAAATAAATGATGAAAAAGGTAATAGAGACAGGAGGAAAGAAGAGTGATACAAGAGGATTCAAATAAATGATGAAAAAGGTAATAGAGACAGGAGGAAAGAAGAGTGGTAAAAGAGGATTCAAATAATTGAAGAAAAAGGTGATAGAGACAGGAGGAAAGAAGAGTGGTAAAAGAGGATTCAAATAATTGAAGAAAAAGGTGATAGAGACAGGAGGAAAGAAGAGTGGTAAAAGAGGATTCAAATAATTGAAGAAAAAGGTGATAGAGACAGGAGGAAAGAAGAGTGGTAAAAGAGGATTCAAATAATTGAAGAAAAAGGTGATAGAGACAGGAGGAAAGAAGAGTGGTAAAAGAGGATTCAAATAATTGAAGAAAAAGGTGATAGAGACAGGAGGAAAGAAGAGTGATAAAGAGGATTCAAATAATTGAAGAAAAAGGTGATAGAGACAGGAGGAAAGAAGAGTGATAAAGAGGATTCAAATAATTGAAGAAAAAGGTGATAGAGACAGGAGGAAAGAAGAGTGATAAAGAGGATTCAAATAATTGAAGAAAAAGGTGATAGAGACAGGAGGAAAGAAGAGTGATAAAAGAGGATTCAAATAATTGAAGAAAAAGGTGATAGAGACAGGAGGAAAGAAGTGTGGTAAAGAGGATTCAAATAATTGAAGAAAAAGGTGATAGAGACAGGAGGAAAGAAGAGTGGTAAAAGAGGATTCAAATAATTGAAGAAAAAGGTGATAGAGACAGGAGGAAAGAAGAGTGATAAAAGAGGATTCAAATAATTGAAGAAAAAGGTGATAGAGACAGGAGGAAAGAAGAGTGGTAAAAGAGGATTCAAATAATTGAAGAAAAAGGTGATAGAGACAGGAGGAAAGAAGAGTGATAAAGAGGATTCAAATAATTGAAGAAAAAGGTGATAGAGACAGGAGGAAAGAAAAGTGATAAAAGAGGATTCAAATAATTGAAGAAAAAGGTGATAGAGACAGGAGGAAAGAAGAGTGGTAAAAAGGATTCAAATAATTGAAGAAAAAGGTGATAGAGACAGGAGGAAAGAAGAGTGGTAAAAGAGGATTCAAATAATTGAAGAAAAAGGTGATAGAGACAGGAGGAAAGAAGAGTGATAAAGAGGATTCAAATAATTGAAGAAAAAGGTGATAGAGACAGGAGGAAAGAAGAGTGATAAAAGAGGATTCAAATAATTGAAGAAAAAGGTGATAGAGACAGGAGGAAAGAAGAGTGGTAAAAAGGATTCAAATAATTGAAGAAAAAGGTGATAGAGACAGGAGGAAAGAAGAGTGGTAAAAGAGGATTCAAATAATTGAAGAAAAAGGTGATAGAGACAGGAGGAAAGAAGAGTGGTAAAAGAGGATTCAAATAATTGAAGAAAAAGGTGATAGAGACAGGAGGAAAGAAGAGTGATAAAGAGGATTCAAATAATTGAAGAAAAAGGTGATAGAGACAGGAGGAAAGAAGAGTGATAAAGAGGATTCAAATAATTGAAGAAAAAGGTGATAGAGACAGGAGGAAAGAAGAGTGATAAAGAGGATTCAAATAATTGAAGAAAAAGGTGATAGAGACAGGAGGAAAGAAGAGTGATAAAAGAGGATTCAAATAATTGAAGAAAAAGGTGATAGAGACAGGAGGAAAGAAGTGTGGTAAAGAGGATTCAAATAATTGAAGAAAAAGGTGATAGAGACAGGAGGAAAGAAGAGTGATAAAAGAGGATTCAAATAAATGATGAACGATGGAGGTAGTCCGGGTATTCGCTACAGCAATGGAGCGTTACCAAGCAGCCAGGGCAGTCCATTAGGAAGGAGTGACGAGACAGAGAGACAGCATGGGGATGTCAGCCAAAGCAAACAAGGAGGCAAACAGACCACGAGACAGACAGGCGGCCAGACGGACAGGTCGACGGAAAGACAAACGGGCAGAAGGAGGAACATCTGCCTGAGCAGCCTCGTTTACGACTCCCTTTTCTTCGATTACTGCGAGGCACGCCTGCTTCGCGGGTGTAAAGCGGGTGACCCACATGTTTTGCATTCAAACGGTCTTGTTGGTAACCGAGCTTCAAGCTTCATCGCCTTAACCCATTCCCCGTCACTCTATCCACAGCGTAGAGTCTTGGCAGGCCGCGACATCTTTGCAGATGGGTTAAAACTGGCGAAAGATGGAATTTTTGAGATAAATTGGCCTTGTTTTTTCATGCGTCCATACATGGCATATCAGGGAAGGATCTTCAAAGATTAGACGCCATATTAGGCAAGTACATAAGAAAAATGAATGTTGAAAAGGAAGAAGATAAGTTCACCCATCACCAAGATATCGGCTCAAGAGAGTTATAGGTCAGAAAGGACAATGCGCACCAAATATAGGGCTACCGTTGTGGCCTGGTGGCTCTTCCATCAAGCAATCTGCAAAGAAAAACCTCAGGAGCAGTTGTACACAAACGACCTTGGCACAAGATAACCCGACGACGCAAGTCTCTGCCACCATGATCACCCTGCACCTGTTGTATTTGCAAAAGGCAGAAGGTCACAGCCTTACAAGGGCCTTCTCAGGCCCTTGGAACGAACGCGTTGTGTGACACCAAATTTAATGAAACCCTTATGCCCTCTCTAACCACCATCCTGCAGCTCCCACCCCACCTTTGTCTCCCATTCCACCCCCACGAGTCGACTACGATGTTTAATTCATTAGAGCCATTGCCAGATTCCACCCGCCACTTAATTAATTCAATCAGGCTTTTTACTGCACCATTAATGAGTCTCGCGGATTCTCTGGCTCTTAATGAGTTTGAAATATCGAGCGGCATGCCTCTTTTGGGTGGCATGCTCGCCGTTGTGACCAATAAAAAGGATCAACCCGATGGCGGGACTACGTCTCATCGGGCACACGCCGCTGGCACGTTACACCGGGCACACACAGGGGCAACACTTTGCATATGACCTAGAAAAGCCAAACGTTTAGAAACTTTCCACAATCTATTCTAACCTTGGTAGAAGAGCAGGGGCCTGCCCTTTGGTAGAAGCAAAGATGCATCGCGACATATTCTCGTCCACAGACTCCTTCCCACCCAGACTCCTTGCCACCCAGACTCCTTGCCACCCAGACTCCTTGCCACCAAGACTCCTTGTTACCCAGACTCCTTGCCACCCAGACTCCTTGCCACCCAGACTCCTTGCCACCAAGACTCCTTGCCACCCAGACTCCTTGCCACCCAGACTCCTTGCCACCCAGACTCCTTGCCACCAAGACTCCTTGCCACCCAGATTCCTTGCCACCCAGACTCCTTGCCACCAAGACTCCTTGCCACCCAGACTCCTTGCCACCCAGACTCCTTGCCACCCAGACTCCTTGCCACCAAGACTCCTTGTTACCCAGACTCCTTGCCACCCAGACTCCTTGCCACCCAGATTCCTTGCCACCCAGACTCCTTGCCACCAAGACTCCTTGCCACCCAGACTCCTTGCCACCCAGACTCCTTGCCACCCAGACTCCTTGCCACCAAGACTCCTTGCCACCAAGACTCCTTGTTACCCAGACTCCTTGCCACCCAGACTCCTTGCCACCCAGATTCCTTGCCACCCAGACTCCTTGCCACCAAGACTCCTTGTTACCCAGACTCCTTGCCACCCAGACTCCTTGCCACCAAGACTCCTTGCCACCCAGATTCCTTGCCACCCAGACTCCTTGCCACTAAGACTCCTTGCCACCCAGACCGCTTGCCACCCAGACTCCTTGCCACCCAGACTCCTTGCCACCAAGACTCCTTGCCACCCAGACTCCTTGCCACCAAGACTCCTTGCCACCAAGACTCCTTGCCACCCAGACTCCTTGCCACCCAGATTCCTTGCCACCCAGACTCCTTGCCACCAAGACTCCTTGCCACCCAGACTCCTTGCCACCCAGACTCCTTGCCACCCAGACTCCTTGCCACCAAGACTCCTTGTTACCCAGACTCCTTGCCACCCAGACTCCTTGCCACCCAGATTCCTTGCCACCCAGACTCCTTGCCACCAAGACTCCTTGTTACCCAGACTCCTTGCCACCCAGACTCCTTGCCACCAAGACTCCTTGCCACCCAGATTCCTTGCCACCCAGACTCCTTGCCACTAAGACTCCTTGCCACCCAGACCGCTTGCCACCCAGACTCCTTGCCACCCAGACTCCTTGCCACCAAGACTCCTTGCCACCCAGACTCCTTGTTACCCAGACTCCTTGCCACCCAGACTCCTTGCCACCAAGACTCCTTGCCACCCAGACCGCTTGCCACCCAGACTCCTTGCCACCCAGACTCCTTGCCACCAAGACTCCTTGCCACCCAGACTCCTTGCCACCCAGACTCCTTGCCACCAAGACTCCTTGCCACCAAGACTCCTTGCCACCCAGACTCCTTGCCACTCCGACTCCTTGCCACCCAGACTCCTTGCCACCCAGACTCCTTGCCACCCAGACTTCTTGCCACCCATTCCACGTAAGACATACGACTCCGCCAAAATGTCAGGGCACAAATCCGTCTTTGATTCGTTAAACCTCGTCACATCCCTGGATCAAACTTAATTTGGAGTGAGACCAAAAGTAGATGGGCTTGGAAAATGAGTTTTGCGGTCCGTTCTGGGAATCGCCCAATTCTCTTGTTAATTGCGTTTTAATTGGCCCAAGATATAATAAAGCTCGCCATTAACGGCGGCACGATGGAATGAATGCATCAAAGATTCTCACCACGGGAAGAAAGGGACATCAAAATTTCAGGAAAAAAAAAAGGTACGGCGTGATTTAACAATTTTAATTTTAACTTGTTTTGCAATCCCAAGGAAGTCGTATGAATGGGTTTGGATTTCAATTGCTGCGCTGGGTTTGTGACCACTGGGGGAATAATGTGAGAAGCCATATTATTTTAGAGACGGGGAAAAAAGCCTTTTCCGGTGTTCTCGGCGATATAGTTACAATCAATGATAACAAACATTTTCATAATTTGCATACTAAGGTGATTTTCTCTTTTTATACGGTTATGCGGATGAAGCAAAAGACGAAATGCTGAGGAATGTTTTCGCGTTCATAATTGTCTCCTATATCGGTTGGGGGAATCTAAAAATCCATGTGGGAAAAATTAGCTCTTTTTTTTTTTTTTTACCTCCGTCACTGAAGGTGCATGCAGGTGAGTTATGTTTTCACCCCTGTCTGTCTGTCAGTTTGTTTGTTTGTGAACAAGATATCTCAAAAAATTGTGGACAGATTCGGAAGAAATTTGGCAGAGATGTAGTGTATGTGACAAGGACGAAATGGTTACATTTTGGTGAAGATCCAGATTCGTATCCGGCTACTAGAAGTTTTTAAGTGATTCTTCACCATTGGGAGATCGGGCCAAAAATGATACAAAGCAGGAAATCTCAAAATGTTGCAGACGGATTTGGACGAAATTTGGCAGAGATGTGGTGTATGTAACAAGGACGAATCGAATCGATTTTGGTGAAGAACTGAATATGGGTTCGGATATGATAATTATTTAATTTCTAAGTGATTCTTCACCATTGGGAGGTCGGGCCAAAAACGATACATAGCAGGATATCTCAAAGAGTTGTAGACGGATTCGGAAGAAATTTGGCAGAGATGTAGTGTATGTGACAAGGACGAAATGGTTACATTTTGGTGAAGATCCAGATTCGTATCCGGCTACTAGAAGTTTTTAAGTGATTCTTCACCATTGGGAGATCGGGCCAAAAATGATACATAGCAGGAAATCTCAAAATGTTGTAGAAGGATTTGGACGAAATTTGGCAGAGATGTAGTGTATGTAACAAGGACGAATCGATTCGATTTTGGTGAAGAACTGAATATGGGTTCGGATATGATAATTATTTAATTTCTAAGTGATTCTTCACCATTGGGAGATCGGGCCAAAAACTATACATAGCAGGATATCCCAAAAAGTTGTGGACGGATTTGGACGAAACTTGGTGGACAGGTTGTGTGTTTGACTAGGAAGCATTGCATAAATTTTGGTGAAGATTCGAATGCGGATCCGGATCAGAGAATTTTTGAAGTGATTCATCACCACTGAGAGATCAGTTGAAAAGTGATATATAACATGATATTAAAAAATGTTATGGATGAGTTATGAATACATTTGGTAGACGAGATGGTTTGGTGACAAGAACAAGCCAATTAGATTTTGGTTCAGGTACAAATCCAGATCTGTCCTATCAGTGGGATACAAAACATAACCTGTTCAGCCCGGCGGAGGTATGTGCTCTACCGAGTGCCGTTCTGGTTAGTCAATTTTATATTTTGATAACATGTGACCATTCATCTTGTGGTCTGTTTGCACAACCAATTATCTTATCAAATGTGATTATTTGCTTTATATTTATTAGCAATAGACTTGAAACAATAGCAATAAGTACGTCACTGTACCCTTACATGGATGACAAGGATATGAGTAGATTATTTTAAGGTCAGGTCAGTCTCTTGACTGCCACTGTTAACATGTAACCAACCCAGTGCTACCTGCCACATGGTCGGGTAGTCGGCGACTAAACCGACTACCCACACTGGCTTGCCAGTGGGGAGGGTGACTGTGACACCCAAAAGGACTAAAAACAATACCTGCTAAAGGGCGGATGAGCTCCCTTGGTGATCCACCGGCCATCCAGTAAAAAGAAGGTGTCTCCTAGAAAAACACCCATCCGGTTGGACCGTTTTTCTAGGTAGTAGGTTGTCGACAGAACCGCTCAGGGTAGTACTACCGTTCTGAATTAGGAGTGTTAACGTGGTGCCGGCAACCATCTTACACTCTCGGTGTCAGGATTGCTGGTCTTACTTTCTGTCTCACGCACACTATAGCTACCAGGCTAGCTTCAACCTGTCTTTCTCGCAAACAAAGATCATACACTTTTCATCATTCGCTTTTCTCACTCATTTTCACTGCTCACTTTTACATTACCTGTTCTTACTCATTTTCCTATCAACACTGCTCTTTTATTTAAGGCCTGGCCTAGATGAGGACTACATAGTTGTGACCTTCAACATTAAAATAAATATATTTATTGATGACGTATATGAGATTTGAATCTGGTAGTCAGTCAGGTTCACTATGTTTTCTCCTTTCAAAATTTTTGGAGATTAGCAAAACTATACATTTTTGGAATATTCAGAGCATGAGGAATCCAAAAATTAATGTTCGCATTTGCGTAGACGCCTTTGCGAAAATGACCCTCAGGACAGTGATGAAGATCTGTAGAAGCATATTCCTGAACGGTATAGACCTCGTAGATCCTGTGTATAGGACTTATAGTTCAATCTGATACTACCTATAACTTCCTATAACAACCTATAACTTCAAAGGACTTGCAATATCATGTATTATGTAATACAGTTATATCACAAATATAAAGACAATGGTTTTCAATTACCTTTGTTTGTTGCTTTTCTATAATCCTGAGCACTATTTTGAGGCCTTTATTGCATTCCGTGACACAGAAAACATAGGATTAGCATATTTAATTAAGTTTCTAGTTTGACTAGAAGTCGAGATAGCGCAAAATATGTATTTTATGGCGGCCATTTTCAAAATCCAAAATGGCGGCCATGCAGGTGTCTGTGCAAATGCCAACATTGATTTTCGGATTCTCCATGCTCTGATGATTCCAAAAATGTACAGGTTTGCTAATCCCAAAATTTTGAACGAAATTATATTTGTTAACATAGTGAACCTGACTATGGGATGAATCAAAACACCTTGAGCTATTTAATCGGATGGGAATGACAAATAGGCCATCCAAATGAATTTCATCCCTAAAAGCACCCTACAACAAACGAGGGGATCTTCTAGTAAATACTTCCTGCCATACATAATGGTCATTGGTAACAAAAGCAAAGCTTTGTCATGCCACATCACTGGACATCCCAAAATGTGATGTCAATGATCTGAATATAATTATATGCATTGCAGTGGCCTACTACTACTACTACTACTACTGCTACTACTACTACTACTTTATTTCGTTAATGGTCCCAACTAGTCACCATATTCTTGTGGACTCGCCTAGGGAACATCTTCGGCACAAGCCTTTCACCAAGCACTAGCCAGGGCTGAAGTTGATTTGGGCCGGAATCTGTAATCTATTCAGGGTGCCTGCGATAACACGCATACTCTTCAAGGAAGAAACCCTGAGATATTGCATCCACCAGCCAGTGCTGGCGGGTGGGTTCTCCGGCATAATGGTCACCCGATGGACGATGCACACATTGATGCCTCACCCTGCATGCGAAACACCAGGGTGACAGTTTATACCTGAGCCGAGGTTCAAACCCAGCATAGTCAGCTCAAAGACAAGTAAACGTACTCTAGGTCATCCTGTCAGTTCATGTTGAAGTTGTTTCCACAAAGTGTACTTTACATCTTAGGTAATTGCCTTCCATGACTATTTTAAAAGTCCAGACATCCCGCCATGGAATTTCACTTATTGTGCCATATAAATTTCGTGTTACATGGGTGGCTCAAGTTTCACATGAACTAAACTCGAGCCATGTCTCAGCATTTTGTCCAGGTCAACTTTGAAAAATCCTACATATAGTATGTAAATCCGTCATCTTTATTGAAAAGTAAAAATGAAAACAAAATAGAAATAAATAATAATAAAATTTAAAGATGAAACAGGTATCGGTATCTCCGACAATGGGACCTGTGACATTCCCATAAAATTCTCATGAGATCTCGTGACTAATGCACAAAATTCAGAAAAACTTTAAGGGAACTGTTGTAATTCTCAAGTATGTTACAGCCAGAAAGACCCAGGGATAAACCAATTAATATCAACACCAAATTATAAATCAAATGGATGAAGAAATTGATGCACATTAAATTACAACTGGAAACTAGAAAGAGCAATCAGAGATTGCAGACCCTCGCCAGGACGTCTTTTTAGTGGTTTTAAAGGCTTTTGTGTTAAAACAAATATGACGGCCGAACCACTTGACCCATGACGTCATCATTAATTTTTTTCTCCACAATTTATCCCGAGATGACGCTCAATAAATTTCATCTTGATTGGATGAAGTTTTGTACTTGCTGAATTATGACGTCGTAATGGAGGCACCTATGACATCATCATTAACATATGTTATTCTACATGGAGAGTTCTTTAAAATGAGCCATGTATCAAATTTTTTCAATGCGGTGCTTTTGGAGATTATAGAGGTGCAAAGTTTTTCGGTGGTTTTACCAAGATGGCGCCCAAACCACGTGACCTATGACGTCATAATTAGCATAAAACAATTATACAGGTGGCGGTGCACCTATGGTGAAAATTTCCTGTCAATCGGACTAACGGATGTAGAGAAAATCATATTTTCTCTGCAAAAATCTGCGAAAATCATAACAAACAAACAGACAGACAGATAAACAGACTCAAACGCAATACCCTCTCCTCTGGCGAGGGTAACTAGAATGGCACTCGGTAGAGACCACCATACATCTGCCAGCCTGAACAGAACAGGCCAATGGCTTCTGCCCACTGCTAGGCCGGATCTGGATTTCATTCGCCCTTATCACACACCAAAATCAAATCAACTTGTTCTTCTCACCTACTCAATTAATTCACCAAGTTTTATCATAATCTGTCCAAACTTTCTGAAATATTGTGTTATATATTGTTTTTGGCCCAATCAATCAATGGTGAAGAATCAGGTAAAAATTCTCGAATCTGGATCTTCACCAAAAATGAAATCAATTCGTTCTGGTCACACACCTAACGGAACCTCTCCTCCAAGTTTTGTCCGAATCCATCCATAACTTTTTGAGATATCGTGCTATATATTGTTTTTGGCATTATCTCTCAATGGTGAATTACTTTAAAAATTATATTATCCGGATGCAAATGTTCACCAAAATTGAATCAATTTGTCTTTGTCGCATACCTAACCTGTCCACCAAATTTCGTCCGAATCCATCCATAACCTTTTGAGATTGGTTGGGGTTAGGGTTAGGGTTAGGGTTAGGGTTAGGGTTAGGGTTAGGACAGACAGACAGACAGGGATGAAAACACAACCTCTGTCCACCCTTGGTGGTGGAGGTATTAATACTTTCAAAGCAGAAGTACTAAATGATTATAAGTACGTATACCGATTGGGCAAGAGTGGACAGGTAGGTAGAGTATCACCCCCAATCACCTGTCTCTCCTGCACTCCTCCCACAGACACAGCTAGACCTGCTGACCTCTCAACCAGATACCAAATATCACCTCCACAATGTCACCTCCAACCAACACACTACAACCCTCATGTTGCTCGGGCAGCCGGATGTTTTGACTGCAGCTGGAGCAGAGGAGCTAAAGCAAGAGGGATGGATTTACAAAATCGAATTGGTCGAAAAAAAATTTCACCTCGCTTATGGAGGAGCATGATGGAATCCCCAGTGGTAACGTCACCTTTCTGGCAGCGTGGCTAAGATTTTCTCAGAATAATGCAAAAGCCTTGAAACAAAAAGAACTTGCACAGGCCATTGTGTGCCGGAGTCTCAACATCACCAATGATTTAAGCATCGAGGGTAAAGTGCTGGAGGAGAAGGACCTCTGATGGATTAGTCACAATGGGGTTGTGATTTTACACAAGGAAAGGATGTTCATCGACAGCTTTTTTATAAAACTCTTCTCGGAGGGTCAAGCAGGAGGACACTGCGACACATCACTGTACTCTTACATGAATGACAAGAACATGAGTAGATGATGCATTGCCAAATTAAAATAGTGCCATACGTGGGATTTGAGAATGCGATTCCAGCCCCATGAGATGTGCTCAGATGGGAATGCCAAACAGGCCTGTCGAGCTCTCGTTTAACCCTTTGGCGATGGCTATATACAGGGTGCCCCAAAAGTAGTGTGCTGATTTTGATTATTTATATTTTGCAAATGCTAATACCTAACAATTTAATTATTTTTTTTCCAGATTGATGCTACAATCCTGGAGATTTACCATGAACAGATGGACAGATCAAGAACATGCTGCAATTGTTGAACTGTACTTTACAAAGAGAAATTCAATTGTTCAAGCGCAGCGAGCTTACAGACAGGTCACTACATTACTTTTGGGACACACCTCTATAATCAGGATCCCGGTCCAAAAGGCTACTCCAGTGGGTCTTACATTCACTTGATTGCAGTTAGGAGAGCAAGCTCAATGGATCTTAAAAAACAATTATGGAGGACTGTATGGATGCTCCACAATGCAATGCTCCGAATACAAACTGCCAGGGCTGGAATCAAGAATCAGTCAGCCAATAAAATGAGCTCTAGACCATCCTGCCTCTGAAATGTTCTGGTGCTTTGGTTATCAGCAGGTTGCACTTTTATTTCAATAATTCTTCAATTACCCACTGGGTGGTAATACACAGTACTTCAAGCAGAGCATGGCACTTCAAGATAAAGCACAGTTGTTTGTTTTTCTTTTCTTGTTTGCCCATTGACCAAATCTGCAGGCTGTGGCTAACACAATGGCCTTCCTTTCTTTGATGATAAGAGGCCTGCGTCGTTCTGCAGCATAATTAGAGGCAACCAATGGCCTTGGTCCCCCTTGCTAATTAGTAAATTGTGCTGAAAATAGCAGCCGGCTAATTAACGGTTATTAAGGCGATGGGCATAGGGAGGGGCATAATTAGCAAAAGGCTGATGCTGGCAGTTTGAAGTAGCGATCTTGAGGGGCACCGAGTAAAGGGAAGGAAAAAATCAAAACAGCTTACCTGTTTTATATAGATGATGAGCTATTATGACAGCATGAAGTAGTGTATGGGAGTGTCCCAGTGTATATACCACTCGTGATAAATTAAGGAGGAAATGAAAAGAAAGAGTTCTATTGAAAGGGGGAAAATGGCTCTGCTTCTTTTGGGCATCTGCTTTCGGAAACGTTGTGAAATACCCCTCGTGAGAAAATCGATTAAATATGTACAAATGCACAGGGTTGGACAAAAAAGGACAAAAAAGTATACCAGAAATCAAAAATTCCCCTGCGTTTCGGGACGAGTTGACATTTTCTGATGAGGAAACTTCCACATCAGTGGTAAAATCAACCACCACAATTACCGCATAAATCTTTCACATATCACCTTGTATTAGCAAGACTAGGCTACCGGCTACTACGCTTCGAATGTGCGGTAGTTCTTGAAAGATTTCTTCCCGGATCAGCGTAGACATGGACCAATATGGTATTTTCGAAATGATATATGAATGCTAACGAGGCATTTTGCGCACGCGCTGTGTCCGCGTTTTCAGCGACTTACTTCTGATAGCTGGGGCATTTTAACCTGCAGTTGCTAGTGCGAAATCTCTAATTGAAATAGTCTTTTTAACTAAATTTTCAGTATTTAAATGAAAGAGTGGCAACCTCAAAATGGTTAACAATAATGGTTTTGTTCCTGGAAGCAAATCAGACTCACAGAAATACATAGCAATATCTGTGGATTAGAGGGGTACAGTTCCTACAATTTGCTGCAAATCTAAGCGAGTGATGGCAGTGGATAACGGAAACACACACACACACACACACACACACACACACACACAAACACACACACACACACACACATAATTAATTGTACAGTATCGGTTGTTCCTAAACTTAAATAATTTAAAGGATTGTTGTAAATGATGTTAATTTTACAACATCCCATATTCAACTTTATTTAAATTTTAAACCTCAAACATAGTTCCTCCACCTAAAGCAAGAACCCTAACCCAAAAGCAACTGACTAGTTTCCCGACTGCATGGATCATCAGCTGGGCACCGACAGACACACACACACACACACACACACACACACACACACACACACACACACACACACACACACACACACACACACACACACACACACACACACACACACACACACACACACACACACACACACACACACTTCTCTCCTTTTACCAATAGATGCAAAAATCTAGCATAATTTCTCTTGTGGCACCTGAACCAAATAAACAACTATTTATAACAACCCTCACAGCTACCACTCAACCCTCACCTGCCAACATAAATAATAGTAGTTATCGTTATTTTAAATTTTGATTCTAAACGTAATCTTTGCATTCACAAGCCCCAGATATGACCTTCCCATCGCTGCTAGGAAGCACCCAAACCAGATACGGTGTATCCCTCAGTGAGGTGAGCCTAGTACCTCTGGCTCCCATTGAAATATAGCTGGGACAAACTTTGTGTATTTTCATGTTGTGAAAATAGTTGGTAGCCACATTGAGGCACATAATCATCTTTTTAATTGCAGATGTCCACTAAATAAATCAACAAGCCTGCCATTTTCGTAAGAGGCACTCCCACAACATTCACAGTCCATTCACTGGCAGGGAATGTCCGGCATTTGGATAGAATGCACCCGTCCACAGTTCGGACCTTCCACTTCCATATATATATATATATATATATATATATATATATATATATACGTATGTATATATATATATATATATATATATATATATATATATATATATATATATATATATATACGTATGTATATATATATATATATATATATATATATATATATATATATATATATATATATATATATATACGTATGTATATATATATATATATATATATATATATATATATATATATATATATATATATATATATATATATACGTATGTATATATATATATATATATATATATATATACATACATATATATATATATACATATATATATATACATAAATATATATATACATACATATATATATATATATACATATATATATATACATAAATATATATATATATATATATATATATATATATATATATATATATATATATATATATATATATATATATATATATATATATATACAGCAATACCCCGGCCTACGTCATTAATTGGTTTATTAAGCCATGACGTAACTCGGTTTTTGACGTAAGCCGGGCCTAATACCTTAAAAATGCCTTAAAATGAAGACAACACCGTAACCATGCAGCATTGAAGTTAAGCACTGCCTGGTAGATGTTATAGTTTTTCCAAAACTGCCGGATGTTGATGCCATCCTCCTCTGACGTTGCATCGAAAGCCTGACGAAGAGTGCGGTGGAGATAGTAGCGCTTAAAAAGCGCTATCACACCCTGGTGAGATGTGGTGTTGGGTGGTAAGTACACCACCTTCGCATTGGGGTCAAAATCACCGAGGTTAGTGGGATGGCCAGGTGCATTGTCCAAAATCAGCAGCAATTTAAATTGAATTTTCTTCTCTCGACAATAGCTCTTGACAGCCGGGATGAAATGATTGATGAACCATTCTTCAAAAATTATGACGGTTACCCATGCCTTCATATTATTCATCCAAATGACGGGAAGCGACGCCTTCAGGATGTTCTTAAGAGCCCGGGGGTTCGCCGCATGATACACCAAGAGCGGCTTCAGCTTGAAGTCGCCGGTGCAATTACCCCCAAGCATTAGCGTTTGCCGCTCCTTCGCGTCTTTGTAGCCTGGCATGGTCTTGTCCTCCTTCGAGATTAAGGATCTGTCGGGCATCCTCTTCCAAAAAAGGCCGGTTTTGTCGATGTTGAAGATCTGCTCGGGCAAGAATCCCTCATCCTCAATGATCTTCTTCAATGTGGCAGGAAATTCCTCGGCGGCTATGGTGTCGGCAGCTGCGGCTTCGCCCTGAATCTTGACGTTGTGCAAGCTGAGGCGCCGTTTAAAGCATGCAAACCATCCAGAGCTTGCAAGGAAGGTTGTGTCCTTATCCTCCAGGTACTTCTTCAGAAGATCCTGGAACAAAGACTTTGCCTTCTCCTGTATCAGCAGCTGGCTCGTTGGTATGCGTTCGTATTGGTATGCATTGGTATTATGATCTAGGAGTGATGTAAAGTCGCACATAATGACGTTTGCTGAACTGAAATTTACTCTAGAAGAGTGGCGTAAAGTCGGATTTGACGTAGGTCGAAATGGCGTAAAACGGGGTATTGCTGTATATATATATATATATATATATATATATATATATATATATATATAGACTTGGCATTTAATATGGAATATTTTTTTTGTGGGGGTGAACTTACTTTTCAAGATGACTTAGAACCAAAAGTTCATTGGAATTATGTTGAAATTATTCTAGATTTTGTTAATGTGACCTTTAAAAGAAACAAAAACCACATTTGACATTTCGAAGCAAATAAATTGATCCTTGAAAGTGATGTAAACTGATATCGAACTCAATTCACGGACAGTACTGTGTTAAACTTCTGTACATTTTCCAGAAGTATCTCTTTATTTTGCACATTAGCCAAACAAAATTTCAACAAAAACAAAAGCGAAATTATGACTGGGATTACGGACAGTAAAATTACAGTTCAGTACTTCGTGTAATCCCACGAGCATCCAGGAGAGCACATACACGTCGAGGCATGCTGTTCACGAGATTTGCCAAGGGTTGGACAGGAATCGCTTGCCATGCAGTGACAATAGTCTGCTGCAATTCACGCACAGAGGCAGGCTGCTGATCTAAGTTGTCGATTTGACGCGTTAATTCTGCCCACAAGTTCTCTATCGGATTCATATCCGGGGACATGGCAGGCCACTCCATATGCTCTACACCACGGTCAGCAAGAAAGTGTTGGATCATGCGAGCATGATGAGGCCGTGCATTGTCATCTTGGAAGACAAAGTTTCCTCGAAAGGCTGCACGAGCAAATGGAAGCAATGTTTCTTCCAGAATGACCCTGTACTTGAACTGGTTCAGGTTTCCATTCAGAACAACCAGGTCAGTTTTGCCCCCTGCATGAAAAGCAGCCCAAACGGTCATCCCACCACCTCCAGCTTGGACTCTTGGCACTATACAATTTCGTTGTGGGCTTCATGCACTTGTCTGCGCACTCGGACGTGGCCATCTTGACGATAGACCAGAAATCTAGACTCGTCACTGAAGGTCACATGATTCCAGTGTCCTGGCTGCCATTGACGGTGCTCTCTGGCCCACTGCAATCGGCGCTGGCTGTGTTGTCTGGTCAGGCGTGGCTTTCTCAGGGCACGCCTGGCACGATAGCCTGCTTGAACCAGTCGTTGGTTGACTAGCCTTCTGGATACAGGCACATTTGTCAGTTGCTGCCACTCAGCCCTAAGCCGATTAGCTGACTTGGTACGGCCATTGCGGACTAACCGGTGCAGCTGGCGATAATCTCTCCTTGTGGTTCTGCGTGGACGTCCTGGCCTCGGTATTGGAGTAGGGACACCCCTCTGAGCATTTCGTTTCAGGATCTTTGACACCTGACCTTGAGTAATGCCATACTGCCGAGCAATAGCACGCTGTTTCATGCCATAATTTCGTAAAGCCACCACTCCATGACAAACAGCATTGTCAAATTGACGGACCATCTCCAGAGGAAGCGGCAATAACTTTTGAGACGTGCAGCAGTTGTTTTCCACTAATACAGAACGCAACAACCCTTATATACCTGATTGTGAAGCCAATCGTCAAATGTACCTCTCCTTACATTTTGTCACGCCACCTGTGATATAATCCTGTTATTGACTTCTTGCTGCGAAAGACAATCAGTGACATGGTTCTTTCAACAAAGACATCACCAAAGGGTAAAAGAAACTCACCAGATTGATATACTGAGTTCAGAAAGTAAACCCAAGTCAAGAAAAAATATATATTCCATATTAAATGCCAAGTCTGTATATATATATATATATATATATATATATATATATATATATATATATATATATATATATATATATATATATATATAATATATATTATATATATGTATATATATATATATATATATATATATATATATATATATATATATATATATGTAATCTCCGTAGGTGATCCTGTCTGTCTATCTGTCTGTCTGTCCGGGGGAGTGGCTACACCCGGTCTGGGAGGAGCTTCAAAAACAAATATCCACCATTTTGGTTACTCGCATATCTTTGAGGCCTGTTTTTAGGCCCGTGGTGTCTTGATCTCTCTCTCACAGTTATATTTCAACTCTAATTCGATATCTCATTTCATTTTTCACAGTCGCTAACATGGTTTTAGACTCGGTTGAAAAAAAACGGGAATAAAATTTGATGAAAGTTTCCGTTTATAGAACGAAATGCATTTTCAAAGGCCTATCACAAAAAGGCCATTGACACTCTCTCATGCCTTTATCTCCACTCTAACTCACCATCTGATTTCATTTTTATCGATGGTTTTAGACTCGGTTTCAGCAATAATTGAGAAAATTCACGCGCACACGGGAAAATGCCGAGATATATTAAAAAAATTGTGGCATGATACCATTTAATACACCGCCCAAATAATAAAGACGGGAAATTGCCGAGATATATTTTTAAAATCGCTTTTTCTTTTCCGTTAAGATATATTACTTTTCCGCTTGATGACAGTCGTCACAAAAAAGCCAACAATGTGGGGACAGGGGCAGAGCTTCATTCACGTATCGCCACAGACGGATATTGCCGACAGATATTTATTCGTTCTTATTTCATTCATCATTATAATCCGGAAGTAAAGGTAATCCTGTTTAAACACTCAATCAAAAATATCAATCTTTTTTTTGTTTTGTTTTCACACCAGTTTGAATCGTGTTCACATCCAGAATTAATAAACAAACTCCATTTCACGTGTGCATGGACGTGTAATTCACATATGTAAAATAAATAAATAAACACAGACGGGAAATTGCTGAGAGATATTTTTTCGTTCTTATTTTATAAGCTTTGTGCACGTACACTTTAAAGAAGTTTATTTGAAATTTTTAATTTAAAAAAATGTCATTTTGTATGCTCTAACGAAAAGAGTAACTTTGGTTTTCATGGGACAGAAAGGTGCAATGTAATGTTCTTATACACCGCCAAAAGACTTTTATCCAAGGGACTTCTCCATTTGAGCTGTATTCTTTATATCGTCAGAATGTTTCATTCTTTCGACGTAGTCACAATAAAAAGTTGCAATTAGATACTCTGCACTTGGGGAGAGGGGCGGAGCATCGTTTACGTGTCGCCACTCGCATTTGTAATCCTGTGTGTGTGTGTGTGCGTGTGGCCCACTCCCCTGTGTGTGTGTGCGTGACCCACTCCGCCCCCACCCCCCGTCGCATGTGTATGTGTGACCCACTCCCCCCCCGTGTGTGTGTGTGACCCACTCCCACCCCCCCCCCCCCCCCACCAATTCTGTGTGTGTGTGTGACCCACTCTCCCCCCCTGTATGTGACACCCACTCCACTCCATGTGTGACCAACTCCCCCCCTCCCCCCACCCCCCCGTATCTGAGCCACTCCCCCTCCCCCCCCCCCCCATGTGTGGCCCACTCCCCCGCCCCCCCCCCCATGTGTGGCTATATATATATATATATATATATATATATATATATATATATATACACAGACTTGGCATTTAATATGGAATATATTTTTTGTGGGGGTGAACTTACTTTTCAAGATGTCTCAGAACCAAAAGATCATTGGAATTATGTTGAAATTATTCTAGATTTTGTTAATGTGACCGTTAAAAGAAACAAAAACCACATTTCACATTTCGAAACAAATAAATTGATCCTTGAAAGTGATGTAAACTGATATCGAACTCAATTCATGGACAGTACTGTGTTAAACTTCTGTACGTTTTCCAGAAGTATCTCTTTATTTTGCACATTAGCCAAAAAAATTTAACAAAAACAAAAGTTAAATTACGACTGGGATTACGGACAGTAAAATTACAGTTCAGTACTTCGTGTAACCCCCACGAGCATTCAGGAGAGCACGTACACGTCGAGGCATGCTGTTCACGAGATTTACCAAGGTTTGGACAGGAATCGCTTGCCATGCAGTGACAATAGCCTGCTGCAATTCACGCACAGAGGTCGGCTGCTGGTCCAAGTGGTCGACTTGATGCGTTAATTCTGCCCACAAGTTCTCTATCGGATTCATATCCGGGGACATGGCAGGCCACTCCATATGCTCTACACCACGGTCAGCAAGAAAGTGTTGGATCATGCGAGCACGATGAGGCCGTGCATTGTCATCTTGGAAGACAAAGTTTCCTCAAAAGGCTGCACGAGCAAATGGAAGCAATGTTTCTTCCAGAATGGCCCTGTACTTGAACTGGTTCAGGTTTCCATTCAGAACAACCAAGTCAGTTTTTCCCCCTGCATGAAAAGCAGCCCAAACGGTCACCCCACCACCTCCAGCTTGGACTCTTGGCACTATACAATCTTTGTTGTAGGCTTCATGCACTTGTCTGCACACTCGGACGCGGCCATCTTGACGATAGACCAGAAATCTAGACTCGTCACTGAAGATCACATGATTCCAGTGTCCTGGCTGCCATTGACGGTGCTCTCTGGCCCACTGCAATCGGCGCTGGCAGTGTTGTCTGGTCAGGCGTGGCTTTCTCAGGGGACGCCTGGCACGATAGCCTGCTTGATCCAGTCATTGGTTGACTCGCCTTCTGGATACAGGCACATTTGTCAGTTGCTGACACTCAGCCCTAAGCCGATTAGCTGACTTGGTACGGCCATTGCGGACTAACCGGTGCAGCTGGCGATCATTCCTCCTTGTGGTTCTGTGGGGACGTCCTGGCCTCGGTATTGGAGTAGGGACACCCCTCTGAGCATTTCGTTTCAGAATCTTTGACACCTGACCTTGAGTGATGCCATACTGCCGAGCAATAGCACGCTCTTTCTTGCTGTAATTTCGTAAAGCCACCACTCCATGACAAACAGCATTGTCGAGTTGACGGACCATCTCCAGAGGAAGCGGCAATAACCTTTGGAGATGTGCAGCAGTTGTTTTCCACTAATACAGAACGCAACAACCCTTGTATACCCGACTGTGAAGCCAATCGTCAAATGCACCTGTCTGTACATTTTGCCACGCCACCTGTGATATAATCCTGTTGTTGACTTCTTGCTGCAACAGACAATCAGTGACATGGTTCTTTTAACAAATAAATCACCAAAGTGTAAAAGAAACTCACCACATTGATATACTGAGTTAAGAAAGTAAACCCAAGTAAAGAAAAAAAATATATTCCATATGAAATGCCAAGTCTGTATATATATATATATATATATATATATATATATATCACCACTATAATACTCTGTCTGTCTGAAGCTCTGTCCATCCACGGCATAGCTTGGTTTGCTGAGCTGACTCCACCTACCATTGTAATCTGAAAAATTAAATCATAAGTCTGCAATATTGGTAAGCTTAAGAGGTCTTCGGAAATGTTATATAACATATTCACCATTGCCATGCCCTCCCTATAAGTTTTTCGTTCAGTGTAAAACAACCAACGCGACTGTTACAAGGATCATCAAATTATGAAAGGTTGGAGTCAATCGGCGAAAGGCACATTGAGAAGGCGACACTACATTAAGGCCTCAAACTTCAAGTCAGAGACATCACACCTCTGACGTCAGACTATGGGCCATTTCAATTGGAAGCTTTCCGATTTATAAAACCAGGGGTTATTTTTGTTTTCAGGAGCAATTGAGGCAGTGGTCTGTTGCCTATACACCACCCAAAAGAAAGGGAGGGTTTTTGTATGTAATTTTAGGAATGGTTTTGTATGTAACTTTCATACACTTGAGGAATTCTGAGTTTTTCTGTATGTACATTTTAAGACTGAACAATGCATCTTCTAACATGAACGAAAGGTGCATTTTGATTACAACTCATGCAGAGGAAAGGAAATAGTCATGGAGGTAATGGATGAGATACTGCAAAGTTTAAAAATATTTGAAGTCTTTAATAAAACAATTCCAATGCATCCTTCCCATGTTCAGCCATGGTCAATTATATGTTGTATTGTCGCTTGCTATATGATTTAGGGACGTAAATAATACAACCACAGGCTATTCAGTCAATTCCTTCAAACATATAATTACCTTTTCGTCCATTTCCCTCACCGATAAACCTTAGCAGTCTTAACAATTAGTGACTATTATGCATCTCAGGTCAGTCTTTGGCATTGTCACTGGTAACGTCACCCAGTCCTAACTGCCGCATGGTCAGGTTGTGGGTGACTAAACTGACACCCCTCACTGGGAACCAACGGCCATCCAGTAAGGAGAGGGTGTCTCCTAAAAAACACCCATCCAGATTGGATCGGTTTGTGGCAACTCAGGTAGCCAAGAGGGGTAGTGCAACCCTTGATGTGAGTCTGATGAGCTCGTGTTAGCCAATGGTAACCATCAAAAAGTAGTTGAGCTAGTATTTAGCCAACGGCAATCACAAAACAACACCCATGGAGAAGAAGATGGGTACACAGTTCCTCATCTGGTGGATGACACTGCAGTTACATTCTTCCCCAACCACTTTTGTACCATTTTCATGGTATAAGTGGGCACTGATATTTGTTGTCAGTGCTTTTTCCGAAGAAAAAAAATGCGGACTTGAAGTTGGGATGGGGAGGTTGAGGGGAAAAGAAGAAAGGGGAGTGGAGGACAGAAATATTTTGTTCGGGCAGTGGGGGGGAGGTAGGATGAGTCGATCCAGACCATGCATGCAAGGAAAATGCACCCTCCACCCACCCCATGATAGAAACACCAGAACCTTTTCCTGTTGGAACCAGGCATCGGGGCTGTAGAACTCCCTTGGCTGTCACCACACAAGCACAGGTCCATTTGTCGAGAACATGGTGAAGGATGACTCAACAGACCATATCACATTTCTCCACTGCTCGGCAGTTCATTGCCTATGCTCCTTGCAGCACTGGACCCACAGACGAGCATTGCGAGGTGTTATGAGTGGTTTGTGCATAGCAACCCGGCTATGGTATCCCACCCTGTGATGTTCCCTTCTGACTGGTTTGATGATACAGCATGCTCATGACCCACATTGAACTTGACACAGTTTGTCTGCCATTGCTCTCCTGTTTCGCCTATCAGTCATGACTGATGTCTGTGCATCATGCCTGTCGGGTATGCACATCCACCCACTGTTTCCCTTCGATGGTGATGTCTTTCCTTTTTTTTCACAGGCTGACATCACCTTTGAGAAAGTTCCTCATGACATGTTAGCCTTTGTCAATTTCCCACAGCTTTTGTCACTGAAGAACCTGCCAAATGCACACCAACATGTATACCCAATTCAAAGTCACCGAGGTCTACTCTTGCGGCCATTCTCGCTATTAATACCAGACTCGAGTCGCTTATATATACACGATGAGAGAACTGCCGGGAAAAGATTTGCATATTTCACGTGCCAGTCACGTAATGTGGTGGTCCCGACTTTACATGTTGTCGGGCCCTTGTAACCTGGTGTTTCCATTTTTCCACTATCTGTAGTTCCTCAAGTGAAGAAGAGGCCCATGACCATTTTGAGTCATGAAAACATGAATAGAACCTTTAAATCGAAACAAAACTATGATATGATATCCAATGAGATCTGATGAATACCTCACAAGATGTGATGAGAAACATATGGAGACAACAAACCTTTTGTGGTTCACGAGTTATCAAACAGAGTGACCACTATATTCGTCATGGGTGTGTGTCTGTCTGTCTGTGTGTCTGTCTGTCTGTCTGCAGCATAACTACCTGATGATATCATCCGATCTTGATGAAACTTGGTTGGGATGTTGATATCATGATCTAGTTGTGTCCTGCGTAGAGTGGGTGTATTGCGCACATTGTGGGCTGAGCGACGCCCGAAAAAGATGTCTTGAGTTCAAGCTACATCTTCTCTGAGGGGTTTGGTGGAATCTGACAGGGGTTTCGGTATTTGGTTAGGCCAATGTCATGTGTCTAGCCCCAAGGAGCTCGATTTTTCATTTTTGCCCCAAGGTCAAGGTCACAAGGTCACGAAATTTAGAAAAGTCAATTTGTGATGGTTTTATTACATTGTTCGCTTCCTGATAGGGTGAAATGTCGTACATGATCTTATATTATCACATACATCATGAAATACAATTTTTCCAACAAATTTCAGAATCTTCGACCTTTGACCTTTGAAGGTCACAAAGGTTAAAGTTTCAAAGTTGTCGGAATAGAACCGAATTTTCGGTATTGTGTAGCTAACTAACCTCATAACTGATTATACATTATTTTCTTTCTCATTTCAAGGTCAGTAACCGTCGTTTTGAAATTTCCGGGCCTGGCCTGTCCGGGCCTGTTTCGGTTATTGTCCGCCCTTTGTCATTGAATACCGCTCGCTCGTGAACCATCGTCGTCTCCTAACTTGTGTCTTTTTTTTTCTTTTTTTTCTTTTTTTTTCTTTTTTTCTTTCTTTCTTTCTTTCTTTCTTTCTCTCTCTCTCTCTCTCTCTCTCTCTCTCTCTCTCTCTCCTCATCGAAGGGCAAGGTTGAACTCATAGTGGAGTAGTGGGGCAACAATTGGGCACGACCAGTAAGAGAATGAATAAGCAGGAAAGGGAGAAAGAGAGAGAGGAGAGGATGAAACACTGAAACAGCAAGCAAGAGGGTTCGGTTAGGAAGGGGTAATGGGGGAAATAATGATAATGGGTCAGTACTGCCTGCTTGAAGCCCTGGGGGGAAGAGTGGGAAAGAAAGGGAACGAATTGCTTCCCGAATGCGGTTCCATAGATGATAGACGTGAGGTACAAAGGAGTTGAGTTGTGCAGTGAGCCTGGATTTTGGAAGTTTACCAAAATGGGGTTACTGGACAACCACATGCATCTTGAAGTAACTTAGGATGGTCGGAGGACTGAGAGAGCGGAGTAAGCAATATCGGGGATTAAATGGTAGACAACAGAAAGGGCCTCCTACCAGTTTGCCTCATCACAGGAAATTAGCTTTCCCCCAGCAGCAGCTACTCAGGGATCTGTCCAATGGGGGTAAAGCTAACCTCAATGGTCTAAATCTGCCTCGTGTTATCTGCATGTTTGTTATTGAACAATCCCTCTGCATTTCCCTTTTCAATGGAGAGCATTTCACACGTTGCTGATGACATTCTTCTCTACACCGAAGTCATTTATATTTTCGCTTCCAAAAATATTTCAGTGTTGGATTCCCGGTTCTTGTGCTTGAATATGAATACAAGGAAAAATACATATTACATCATGACCAGAATTCATCTAAAATTTTTGGACATTTTTGCCCCAAAGTGAAGGAAACAGGAGGTATGTTACTTGTGTTCAATGTTGGTTGCTAGATCGCTTAAATCCAAATAAATAGAATAAGATAGTTAATAAAAACAAAAGGATAAATCTTCAAATGTTCACAGGAAACCTTGGGAAACTATGAAGGCAGTAAGGATAAGCGTAATCGTGGGTAAAATCATTTGATGTTTGCAACACCATCAATCGTGTTAAAAAGAACGTTGATGTTGAACTACCAGGTAAGGAAGGTGAGGATACAAGTTGAGGTGAATGGTTAGCTCAAGAAGAGTAAAACTCGCCACTCCATAATTTGTTATTTTAAGAAGCAAGTATCATTGTTGAGTTTTTTCCCTATCAGCTTGTAGCATTTTGCATCTTTACCATGGCATATTTTCAAGGATGAGTTGGCAAATAACACATCTTCCCTAGACTCTGTGGAGTAATGGTTATAGAGCGTCTGTTTTGAGTCTGAGCATGTCGGCGGTTTGAACCTGACGCAGGCCGAGTCATACCAAAGACTAAATATGGTACGTGCTGCTTTCTTGCGTGATGCCCAGCATTTTAAAAAAAAGAGAGCACAGATAAACGACCATAGGTTGGCAAACATTGTGTGAACTTTGACCAACGGTTGCCGAGAAAATTAATTTTAAAAATGCAGACACGTTCGCCACAGGTATGCATGTACGCAATTGAATGCCTA
Source organism: Myxine glutinosa (assembly GCF_964187855.1). Lineage (NCBI taxonomy): Eukaryota > Metazoa > Chordata > Myxini > Myxiniformes > Myxinidae > Myxine > Myxine glutinosa. The sequence continues at coordinate 72,138,431 of NC_136263.1, forward strand.
ACCCTGCTTTTCGCTTCGTGTCTCAGAGTAATAATCAAACATCAAGAAAGGCACAAAAGAGCAGATCTTACCCATAGCACTTATTTCCCCCTGAGGCACTCTTACTTATTTATTTATGCACAAAACATGGCTCCATCAGAATCATTCAGGAAAAAATATAGAGAGGAGGTGAAGAGGATAAAGAGGGAGGGCAAAGTATATGGGAGACCTCTGACTTACCCTCAGCAAACATTGCAAGGGCACTCATAGTACATTATTATCTCCGCCACCAAAGGTGGATGGAGATTATAATTTCACCCATGTCTGTTTGTCTCTGGTTGTGAACAAGATATCCCAAAAAGTTGTAAATGGATGTGGACGAAATTTGATGGAGAGGTTGGTTTGGTGACAAGGATGAAATGGTGACAATCTGGATCCGGATCTGAATCGGACAATTTTTTAAAATGATTCTTCACCATTTAGAGATGGGCAAAAAACGATATATAGCACGATATCTCAAAACGTTGCGGACAGATTCTGACGAAACAAGGTGGACAGATTGGGTGTGTGACAACAATGAAATGGTTAGATTTTCATGAAGATCTGGATCCGTATCTGAATCTGAGATTTTTATAAGTGATGTTTCACCATTGAGTGATAAGGCTAAAAACGATATATAGCACGATATCTCAATAAGTTGTGGACGACTTATGCCAAAACTCGGTGGATAATTTGGTTAGGCAACAAGAACAATTAAATTAGAATTTGGGTTAGGTCCGGATCCAGATCTGGCTCATCAGTGAGAAAACGGAAACTGTTTAGCCTGGCGGAGGTATGCTCACTACCGAGTACCGTGAAATGGGGGTGAATAGGGACAGCAAGGTGAATAGGGACACAAACAGAAAAAAGTTCGGAAACTTTTTTCGCTGAAAATTGATAACCATACTGATTTGTTGCTATTTGGGTTGAAAGTATTCTTTTGTTTTTTTTTAAGCAACTTATAGAACCTATTAACCCCATATATGGGTTAAATAGGAATAAATAGGATTTTTATGGCTGTCCCTATACACCCCGTTTTACGGGTGAATAGGGACAGTCACTAATACAAAAAAATAATAATCAAGAAACAATCCTGAGTTTCCAACTTATTGCTAAATTGATAGCTCAGATGGATGCACATAATATGCACCCATAATATAAACCACGGTGCCAATGAAAAAAAAATATGGGATAAAAAGTTTCTCCAAACTGTCCCTATTTCTTGATTATTATTTTTTTGTATTAGTGACTGTCCCTATTCACCTGTAAAACGGGGTGAATAGGGACAGCCATAAAAATCCTATTTATTCCTATTTAACCCATATATGGGGTTAATAGGGACTATAAGTTGCTGTTTAAAAAAACAAGAGAATACTTTCAACCCAAATATCAACAAATCAGTATGGTTATCAATTTTCAGCGAAAAAAGTTTCCGAACTTTTTTCAGTTTGTGTCCCTATTCACCTTGCTGTCCATATTCACCCCATTTCACGGTGCCGCTCTAGTTATGAATGCTATGTCCGTTTTTCTTTTTTCTTTCTATCCTTCTTTCATTCTTTCTTTGTGTCCGCATTCCATGGAATATGGGTTAAAAAATTGACACTGTAAAAATTGTGAAAGCTTGATATGTAAACTTTTTTTTGACTAATCTCATATCAACATAACTTGTTTGAAAGCTAACTAGTAAAAGTAATACTACACATCACAGTCAACAAACCACCAAGCTCGTCTATGTGCTGCTTGCTTTATGAGACATGCAACCGTGGCCATAATGACTGAAAATTTACAGCACTATCATTACGTCCTGATTGCGTCACTTGGGGTCACCAACAGCCTCTGCTCCTCGTCTCATCCAACCCGAGCCAGTATTAAAACGCTTCCCTTGTTTGCATCCGTAATTGATCAAAATCTGTGCTTCCCCAGTGCATTGCTCCTCTGCACGCCACCCACACCCACCTCATCTGCACCCACCTCCCCCACCCACAAACGATCCTTGAATCTTTAATGGGTCAAGCTGCCAAGGCAGCTCGGATGCCAGATGGCATTCCCTTTCCTCCCGCCCCCCTCTGCTCAAAAACCTCTTTTCCCTCTGTCGTTCCTAGCTATGTTGTAATCAAAGTAGTGGAAGGATAAACCCATGATTTGAGCATTTGTTCACATAAACTTCCCTACAGTATTGATATCCTAAATTATCATGGCCCTTCCTTATCTGCTTACAAATACAAACTTAGGATTTTCTGCCAAATTGCAAGGTGCATCCATAATGCTTTTCATGTCAGGCTCAGTCCAGTGTCGAGCATTCTCTGACACCGCGTGACCAACAACCAGGGCCCCAAGCGGAACTGTGGATCGATGCAGGAGCATTAGCAAAAGCTTTATGCAGTCACCCACAGTCAGACTTGCAATGCTTTTCCCCAACATCATTACCAACACCCCTTCCTTTAAAGCGTGAACCTGATTCGAAAGGCGAGGACCTGGATTTTTTTCACCATTTCCAGTGAGGATTTATACATTGTTCCTTGCTGAATCAAACTGGTTCAACAGCTGCTTCTGTAATAAGCAGCATCGCCATACCGAGTCATAAGGAACGCTGAATGAGCTCAGATTTGGAATCAATGTAAGCTTTGGGGACGGTTGTGCTGAATAATGGAGATAATTATAAAACAATTTGTATCCCACAACTACATTTGGAATTTTACCCTTCACCTTTGGGATAGAGAAATAGGCCCCAGAGTCTCATAGCTCAATTTTGCATCACTATTGAACACCTGTACAAGGTTCCTTTGTTCAATGCAAATAATACTTTATCAAGAAGAAGTGTAAAGTTGTGATGTCTTAAAATGTTACTGCTTGAGTAGAGGTATGTATATACAAGTTGCCCGATTGTGTCTGAATGAGGTAAGCGGCATAACCACAGCACGAATAATGCTGGATGATACCTCATTTAAGAGCTCTTGGGTCCGGACAATGCATGAGGATAGCTACAAATATTGTTATTCATGAAATTTCGATTTATGTGCATTTTAGTTACACGCACAGGTGCTGTGTAGGGTCAGAGTCACTGGTCAATACACTCTTAACAGAAGCAAAAAATGATATAACGACAAACTATTCAGCCAGTTCTGTCCAACGTATAATACCTTTTTCTTCGATTTACTTTACCGAGAAACCATAGTAGTCTAAACAGTTAGTGACTATTATGCTGTCAAAGGACATTCCCAGCAATCTCCATAAATATTCCATACTCTATTGGGAATAAATTCCCTTACAACAGCCCAGTGAACCAGGTTATCTTCTAGCATATATATATATATATATATATATGAATATATATATATATATATATATATATATATATATATATATATATATATATATATATACACATATATATATATATACACACACACATATATATATATATATATATATATATATATATATATATATATATATATATATATATATATATATATATATATATATATAATGGTATCTGTAATCTGGTTCTCCAACCTAATGAGCGGACAACATGACGTCATCGCCATGCATGTCCGCATTGCCTGCAAAGCTCCAGAGGAACCATCTAGCAGTACATGTACAATGCGGACATGCATGGCGATGACGTCATGTTGTCCGCTCATTAGGTTGGAGAACCAGATTACAGATACCATTATTAGTAACTCCCAACCGCAACCAGGTCGACTCCATATGATGAGTGGATACCAGAGATAACGTTACCGTGTGGCAGGCGGTGCTTATCGCTCCCAGCAAGGTGCAGCAGCAGCTGTATGGGACACCTTGATGGCGGTTCTCCACTGATGATATGAAGGTCGCATAGTGACTGATATAAAAACCGAAAGGTTCACAGAGTTACAAGTGTATGGAAGCCTCACTGCGTTGCCCTGATGAAGCCCCAACAAGGGCGAAACCAGGTCGGTAACTGTGAGTTTTGCATGCACTTGTGACAGTATCTGGATTTATAATCCGTAATGACGCACTGCTAGATGGTTCCTCTGGAGCTTTGCAGGCAATGCGGACATGCATGGCGATGACGTCATGTTGTCCGCTCATTAGGTTGGAGAACCAGATTACAGATACCATTATTAGTAACTCCCAACCGCAACCAGGTCGACTCCATATGATGAGTGGATACCAGAGATAACGTTACCGTGTGGCAGGCGGTGCTTATCGCTCCCAGCAAGGTGCAGCAGCAGCTGTATGGGACACCTTGATGGCGGTTCTCCACTGATTATATGAAGGTCGCATAGTGACTGATATAAAAACTGAAAGGTTCACAGAGTTACAAGTGTATGGAAGCCTCACTGCGTTGCCCTGATGAAGCCCCAACAAGGGCGAAACCAGGTCGGTAACTGTGAGTTTTGCATGCACTTGTGACAGTATCTGGATTTATAATCCGTAATGACGCACTGCTAGATGGTTCCTCTGGAGCTTTGCAGGCAATGCGGACATGCATGGCGATGACGTCATGTTGTCCGCTCATTAGGTTGGAGAACCAGATTACAGATACCATTATTAGTAACTCCCAACCGCAACCAGGTCGACTCCATATGATGAGTGGATACCAGAGATAACGTTACCGTGTGGCAGGCGGTGTTTATCGCTCCCAGCAAGGTGCAGCAGCAGCTGTATGGTACACCTTGATGGCGGTTCTCCACTGATGATATGAAGGTCGCATAGTGACTGATATATATATATATATATGTAGAATGGTCCAGAAACCCTGGGCACATTTTGAAGAAAGATACCTGCAACAAACAACTAAGTTTATTATTGTTCTTTGGTGCAAAACAAAACATGATTACTCGTTAAACAGACTAATTAGTCTTATATACATGAAACAGATCAGTTCAAATGTTCAAACTGCTTTCCTTCATTGTCGATGCACAGCTGTAGCCATGATGAAACACTCTGACACAGAGTTCTGCATGTTTCAGTCGTTAAGGCAGCAGTCTCATTACAAATGAATTGTTTCAAGTCTCGAAGAGTCGTAAGATTCCTCGCATAAACTTTGTGTTTGAGGAAACCCCAAAGGAAGAAATTGCAGGGTATTAAATCACAAGACCGAGGCGGCCATTCAACCGGACCACGATGGCCAATGCATTTGTCTGTAAAGTTCAAATCAAGGGCCTGGCGTACACTGGTGGCATAATGGGCAGGCGCACCAACATGCATGAACCACATTTGGCCATCATTGAGTGGAAATACATGCTGCTCTAGCATTAGCAGGTAATTTGCAGCATTCACAGTTTATTAGAAAAATATTGGTCCAACAATGCCTCCAGAAAAAAAGCCTGCCCAGACGGACAGTCGGACACACTAGCTTGATACTGGACGTTGTGCTCAACAGTACATCGTGGGTTGTCTACTGCCCATATCATGCTGTTTTGACGATTTACAGAACCAGATAAAGTAAACTTGGATTAATCTGACTACAAGATCCTGTTCTGCAAATCATTGTCCATATCCATTAACCCAAGCAATGTCTCACATGCCTCAACGCACCTGTCAAAACCATCCTCAGATAGTTGGTGAATTAATCTGGGTATGTGTGGTTTCGCATTACGGTCTTTTAGTATTCTTAGAATCGATGATTGGCTTATGTTGGTGACGTTTGATAAACGACAAGTTGATAATGGTGTGTTACTGTTGAGTTGTGGTTGAATGACAACTCTGCTTTCCTCAGTTCGAACAGTATGAGGCCTACCTGGTGACTGTTTTGTAAGAATGCTGCCGGTTTCATCAAACTGCTTGTTTATTATGCCGATGGTTCTTCTGTCAATTGCGTCGGCGCCACATTATTTGACAAGTTGTCTGTGAACTTCTGCCGAATTTTCAGAATATAAGCGTACAGCGTGAATATTCTGTCTCACGATATCCTCCGTCATATTCGGGTGTCTAATTCACAATGAACTGAACTAATGCAAAGACAAACGCGTGCAGCACAGTGAGCGAAGCTCACCCCAATCCATATCACGTGATGCACCTCACCCTGTTGCGTATCACGTAATGCCTGTGCGTGATGAAGCGGTCACATCCATTTACGAGTAATCATGTTTTGTGTTTGCACCAAATAACAATAATAAACTTATTTGTTTGTTGCAGGTATCGTTCTTCAACATGTGCCCAGGGTTTCTAAACCACCCTGTATATACAATCGACATATGTGGGAAAATTATGCACCCAGGCCAGGAATTGAAACCAGAGCTATCTGAGTGGCCCCTGGAAAAGCATCCAATTTTCCCGCATATAGAAGTGCCACTCTCTTTCCATCACTGCTTCCAGGGCACTCGCTGCCAGCCATAGGGGTACCAAAGGCCTGCTCACGAGAAGGTATATATCTACATATATATACAGTCATGTGAAAAAGTAAGTACACCCCATGTAAAGTTTGGACTTTTTCAACATATTTCAACATACAGCTATTTGATCTTCATTTCAACAATATTGATAGATAAAGGTGATATAATATAACAAATATCATGAAACATTTACATTTTGTAGTCCATTGTATAATTTAAATAAACATAAATGCAAATTTCGCATGTGGAAAAAGTAAGTACACCCTTCTCTCTAATAGGTGGTATTGCCCCCTTTGGCAGAAACAACCTCAAGTAGGCATTTCTTATAACTGTCTACCAGTCTCTGACATCGACTGGGATACATTTTTGCCCACTGCTCCATGCAGAATTCTTTCAGCTGTGCGATGCTTGAGGGGTTTCTTGCATGCACAGCTCGTTTCAAATCCCCCCACAACATCTCGATCGGATTTAGATCCGGGCTTTGACTTGGCCATCCAAGAACCCTCCATTTCTTTCTTTTCAGCCATTCCTTGGTGGATTTACTGGTATGTTTAAGGTCATTGTCATGTTGCAAGGTCCACCTTCGGTTGAGCTTCAACTTTCCGACAGATGGCCTCACATTATCCTCAAGCACCCTCTGGTACAATGAAGAATTCATAGTGGATTCTATGATGGTGAGCTGCACAGGCCCTGATGCAGCAAAGCTGCCCCAAACCATAATATTTCCACCACCATGCTTTACAATTGGTATCAGGTTCTTGTGGTCAAATGCTGTCTTTGGTTTTTGCCAAACATGTCTTCTGGTACTGTGGCCAAATAGCTCTAACTTTGACTCATCTGTCCAGAGCACATTGTTCCAGAAGTGCTGGTCTTTGCCTAGGTGTTCATTGTCAAACTTTAGTCTTGCCCTGATGTTCTTTCTGGACAGCAAAGGTTTCCTCCTGGCACACCTCCCATGTAGATCAAATTTGTGCAGCCTCTTTCTAATGGTAGACTCGTGCACTTTGACATCAACAGTGGCAAGAGCTACCTGTAGGTCCTGTGATGACATTCTGGGGTTCTTCGAGACTCCTTTCAGCATCTCGCGGTCTGCTGAACTTGCTGGGGCAGCCTGGCCTGAACAAGTTGGCAGTTGTTTGGAATCTTCTCCACTTGTAGATGATCTTCCGGACAGTCGAATGATTGATTTCAAATTGTTTGGAGATCTTTTTAAATCCCTTCCCAGACTCGTAGGCATCTATAACCTTCTTTCTGATGGCCTCAGAGAACTCTTTTGATCTAGGCATGGTGACGCCGCACACTTCAACAACAAAGAGCAAACCAAACTAAATTTCTGAGGTTTAAATAAGACAGGTTCCTCCAAGATCCTCTCTGACGATGTTCTAATCATTTGCACCTGAGCTGGTGCACCTCATTCTAATTTTAGGTATTTGAAGTAGTGATAAATGTAGGGGTGTACTTACTTTTTCCACATGCGAAGTTTGCATTTATGTTTATTTAAATTATACAATGGACTACAAAATGTAAATGTTTCATGATATTTGTTATATTATATCACCTTTATCTATCAATATTGTTGAAATGAAGATCAAATAGCTGTATGTTGAAATATGTTGAAAAAGTCAAAACTTTACATGGGGTATACTTACTTTTTTACGTGACTGTATATATGTATAGATATATATTTATATTATATTATATATTTATATATATATATGTATATATATATAATGCCTAGACCATTATTAGTAACTCCCAACCGCAACCAGGTCGACTCCATATGATGAGTGGATACCAGAGATAACGTCACCGCGTGGCAGGCGGTGCTTATTGCTCCCAGCAAGGTGCAGCAGCAGCTGTATGGGACACCTTGCTGGCGGTTCTCCACTGATGATATGAAGGTCGCATAGTGACTGATATATATATATATATATATATATATATATATATTTTATATATATATATATATATATATATCTATATATATATATATATATATATATATATATATATATATATATATATGTGTGTGTGTATATGTGTTTGTGTGTGTATGTGTGTGTGTGTGTGTATATGTGTTTGTTTGTGTGTGTGTGTGTGTGCGTATATATATATATATATATATATATATATATATATATATATATATATATATATATATATATATATATATACAATTTTGGAGGGTATGGGGTTGAGACAATGATACAAGAAACAAGGATTCTGAGTATTGCGCTGCAATACATGTCCCCTGCCGGCAGTCTGTCGTCCGGAAAACTGTTGGGGAAATTACCAAAGGTTATTCACCCACAGGTTCTGAATCGTTCCCAATCGCTAATTACCTCAGGACGGACTCACCTGTGATTCGCACTTGGGACTTCGATTTATACACCTTGAAGACAGGTCAGCAGAAGCACGAGAAAATAAGTTGTTGATAAAGAACCTTTTGAGTCGCTAAATATCAGTAATTTATTATATTTTCCAGGTCACGATCAATGATCGATGTGTATATATATATATGTTGCTCGGCTTGGCTCCGCCCCTCCGGAAAGCGCGCGCTGTGTCGCGCTTTTGACGTTCGCGAGACGAGGCTGAGGGCGTGTGGTGTGGCTTGAGGAGAACTCTAGAATAAACAAGAGATATCCATTTAAAAAATATATATTTTCGTTTAATTAACGATATCTGCCAAACCACGTGCCCTATCGCAAATTCCAAAAGGACATTTTAGTAGACTGACGTGCTGAACAGATCTGTGAAGTTTCCCCTCGATTGGATCAAAAATGACGGAGGAGCTCGGTTTTAAAGGTTCATGCTTAAAAACGTCATAACTCTGAAACCATGTGATGCATGACGTCATGCTCGTTGACTTTTTTGTTCGTCATGGGTATGCGATTCTGCCTGCAAAGTTGGCCTAGATCTGTTCAGCTATTGCAGAGAAAAAGGGGTTTTCGTGTTTTCACGAAAAACAATATGGCGGCCGAACCACATGACCTGTGACGTCATAATTACCATTAAAATATTCTACAGACCGAGTCCCCCCCTACGGTGAAAATTTGATCTCAATTGGTCCAATTATTGCAGAGAAAATGGTTTTTAAAGGAAATTAAAACTTAAAATGGTACTGAGTTAAGGATCATCAGAATTATCAGAATTCCCAAAGTTCAAAGTGCCATAACTTTGTCAAAAATGATCGAAACGTCGTGAAGTTCGAACTTGATCTGTAACTTATCATGAGGAAACCATGTGCCAAGTTTGAAATCATTATCGTTAAGCGTTTAGAAAGAAAGTCCGGAAAACTGTTCTTTGCGTGATGGACTGACGGACTGACAGACGAACAGACTGACAGACTGACGGACTGACGGACTGACGGACTGACGGACTGACGGACTGACGGACTGACGGACTGACAGACGGAGGGACGGCGTGCAAACCTATAGTCCCCTCCGGTGTACACCGGTAGGGGACTAATAAATGGATCAGAGGCTGGACTAAATGGATAGTGTAGCGTTGGAAAAGGTCACTAAAACTGTAAAAGCTACACAAGGATATACAAGGAAACCCAAACATAGGAAGAGGCCATTCAGCTAGTCAAGATCATGTCCTCTGCACATTCTTGGCAACACAGGTGAGCTAGCTTATTATCTGTTTAGAACTTTGTTTTTGTATAAGTCACAAGTTCTAACTGGATACTCAGAATTGGAAGAGCAATGTAGGTGAGGGGCTATGGAATGGGGAAATAATGGCGGCTGTGTCGGGATTGCTCATGGCCCTGTGACTCTCCCCACAGAGTGGTCCTGCAATAAGACATGTTTATTTCCAACCATAAATGATTAAATATCTACTAGCTAAGTCGGTGATGACTGAGCGCTTGCAGGATGAGTGAACCTATTAATGGTACTCAGACACAATGACAATCAGAATCCACATTCAATAACCAATTCGCTCCATAGAGTTACATCATCACTGCTAAAATATAAACGAAGAGCAGTTGCTGCCCAAAGAAAGTGAATCTGAAAAACTGCTCAAATTACATTCTGAGGAGGTAAAGAAAAAGCACTCCAGTGTTGTTTTTACCATTTATCATCCAGATTAGCTCCCTCTGCCCTTTCCCACCAACTTGTCCAAGATGAGCATGTTGTTACATACAGTAAGCCTCTCCTGGTTATACAAATTAAAGCTTTCCACATAACTACAATCTTTTGTTCCCCTTTTCCAGTTTGTGGAACTGACTGTTCAATCACGGCTTCTCATGCCATCCACAATCCTTACCTGTGATCCTTTTACCCACATTAGCCCTAAGCCAACCCTATTACTGCAGCTTACTACGTTTTCCTCCTATCCTTCCTTTCCTCTGCATTCTTTCCCTTCCTCATCATGTCCAACTGTGGCTCCACTATCAATATGTTGCTATTTTACCCTCTGTCTTCTAACTCATGGAAGTGCCTAGATTTTGTATACAAAACAAATATGTCCGTTATGTAGAAGCAGTCACAAAGGCTTCATCTTGCACAGGAAGCAACACTTGTACAAACATATTCTCAACTATACTGAGCTTGACACTTTCGCTCAGGCACAAAGAACAACCATTGTCAAATAGAGGCGTTACAATAATTGTCCACTTTTGCTAAGTAGGAATCATCTGGGGCATATGCAAAGAGTAACACTGAATATATGCACACACACACACACAAACACACACACACACACACACACACACACACACACACACACACACACACGAAACTACTAGTACGAAGACATGGTTCTGCAGGTCTCTTCACATCAGTTTGGTGGCAACGATTCCGGTTATTGAATGGCACATGAGGCATTTACACGTGGCCATTGTCAAAGAGGAGATTGAGGAATTGTATTCCTTCAGCTCTTTTAGCGCTGAGCAAGCAGATCCAACTCACCATCAAAAGAGCAAATGACCTGAATCCTTAGGGGCTGAAGCTTCAGCATCTCTAACTAATTGCACAAGTCCTGAAAGGTTCAGCCACAGGCTCTTGCTCCCACCCACCATTTCCTGGTTTTATACTCAGGTTGTTTTTCTTTCAGTTTTTCAACACGTAGATTTCTTCTGGAAAATACTTCACCCACAACATTTAAAAAATAGCCTTTCGTACAATCACATGTGCACACAGTCAACTGATTTGGGGCAAACTAATTGGCAAACAAATTCTGGTTGAATGCAATGGGCAAGGCTTCAGTTGCAGGTTCAAAACCCTACATCATTGGCATGGCAAGGTTAAATTACCCAATGTATTACTTGTCACGGGTCTGCTTTGGCAGCACAACCTACGCTCCTTCTGAGGAGGATGGTACACATTGGATTGCAATTGGCAAATGAAGGGAAGCGAGACGTCACCTCCCATGGTAATGTTGTCAATCGACGTAACATTTTCACAATATATTCTCATTAGTGCAGTCATATCAAAGATTTTCTTTGTTAATTATACCTGTTTAAAATCTCACCAACGAAGTTCATACAAATAACAACCAACCAGTGAAATTGACAGGTGCCATTGCCAATTGACAAATGGAATGAAAACACAACACTAATATGTTTTGTAAGACTGTAAGGAAACTGTACATGGTGTGTCGCCATTAATAATGTTAATAACTAGACCCGCTCTCCGTATAGCACACACCTCCACCCTCTTCCTATTTTTTGGCCCTATCTCTCAATATTGTGAAGATCGCTTGCGAATTAAAAAAAATTACTCTCGTATCTGTATCCGGATCTTCACCAAAATCGAATAAATTCATCATTGCCACACACACAAGCTGTCCGCTAAGTTTTGTCCCAATTCGTACATAACTTGTTGAGATATCCTGCTCAGAGGCAAACACAGACAGACAAACAGTCGTGAAAGCATAACCCCCATCCACCTTCAGTGGCGGAGGTAATAATTATAATAATAATGACATAATGGAAACAGGTGCTCATTGTACTATAGGGTGCACATCCCCTCCAGCAGATATTCTTGGCCAATGATATTAACTGCAAATAAGTTGGTACCAATGCTCTGCACTTAATATCATTGGCCAACAATAGCTGTGAAAGGGGATGTCTCAATGCATCCCAGTTTCCTCGACTATAAAGCAGGAACTCTCTGTTTGTTTGTTCCATAACTCCTCCAGTTTTTCAGCTGATCCCGACCAAACTTGGCATATTTATTCACGGGCCCCAGGGAATCTCCTATTATAGTTGCCGTCATCGCTACGTTTCTCTCTCGCTGGTTCAAACTCTCACTGAAAGTCATGAGGGTGTAATAGACAGCTGTACAAATGGTTTCTGAGTAGTGCAGAGGTCAAATGGACGTAGTGCAGAGGTCAAATGAAAAAACAAGGTCAAACGGACGAAAGATGCCAGTGGAATGTCGAGAGAGGAATCTGATTGTAGCTCCATTGGGATAAAACCTTCTTTTGGTCTTCTCTCTGAAGATAATTTAAATCCATGTGTAGAAAATAAAGGCAGAGCAGAAGAATAAGAAGAAGAAGAGGAAGCAGAGGAGAGGAGGAAGAAGAAGAAAAAGAGGAAGAAGAAGAAGAAGAACGTCCGTTTCCGGTCCCTGGAGCAAGGAAGCGTCTTCGACCTCTGCACTGCAGCAAAAGTTATAGTATTTTTTCCATTCGTGTTTTCGTCAATTTCTACTCGTTTTTTATTGTGCATATGTTGCAGGGTGTTTTCCAGTTGGTGTTGATTTGCAAATCTTGCAAACCTTTGTATAATTTAATCGTTTTCTGTCCCACCACGTGCGCGGCCTGGTTTCTCTCGGCTTCCCTACCCCCATAGGTGTTCTGTGAATTTAAGTTCTTTCCTTCGCTGTATTGCTTATTTCTTCGATTTTCTCTTCTCCCCCTAACTTCCCCGAACATCGACCACTTGTCTAACGTATTAAATCTCTTCAAAGTCTCTTCACGTCTCTTCTCATCTCGTCACGTCACGTCTCTTCAAAGCTGTCCATGCGCGCACGCTTTTGAAGTTAAGTAACTTTTCACAATTGTGTTTTTGTCGAAACTGTATCTTTCTTTCGGTGTGTGTAACTATTGGTGTGTCTTTAATAGTATTCTTGGTGTTGGTTTTTCATACCTGTGTACAGAATCGTCAGTTAGTTCGTGTCATGTATTCTGACGCCTAGTGTAGTACGAGTAGGCTACCGTGTCTGACCTTGGCTTGAGGCTTTGTTTCTGTCTCAGCGGTTCTTTGATTGCGCTCGCAATTACTTTCGGTCTCTATTTTTCACGTTTCACGTTCGGTCTCTGTCTCTGTTTTCATCTCAACTCAAAAAAAAATAAAAAAATTCCCTTCTCTGTTCTTATCCGTTGTTCGTTCTTATTTGTTCGTTGGTTCTTCGACCACTTTGTTCGTGATCACGTGTTCACGTCGTTAAAAAATGTTTCAACTGTCCCCTGAAGAACTGTATTTTGTCATATACTATAACACCTTTTTCTTCTTCTTCTATAAAAGGATGCTTTCGACTTGCTCACCAAATCTATTCATTCCAAATAAAAATTCCATCTCTTACAGTTACAGTGCCTCTTTCATACATTCCCTAAACTCGACAGAACTCCACCCATCCTTCAGCGTCCTCAAACGTATTTTTGACTCGAAGGTCTCAAGAAACTCATTTTGCAAGAAATGTTCGTTTCCCATTAATCGTACATTTTTCAAAATCCAATCTCACCCCTCCCCTCCAAATCTTCCCCATCACCCCTTCCCTCCAAAACTTCCCCATCACCCCTTCCCTCAAAAACTTCCCCATCACCCCTCCCCTTCAAAACTTGCCCATCACCCCTCCCCTCCAAATCCACCCCCTTGCCCCTCCCCTCCAAATCTTCCCCATCACCCATCTCTTTCAAATACTCCCCCTTGCCCCTCCCCTCCTAATCTTCCCCATCACCCATCCCTTTCAAATCGTCCCCCTTACCCCTCCCCTCCAAATCATCCCCATCACCCATCCCTTTCAGATCTCCCCCCTTGCCCCTTTCCTCCTAAACTCCCCCCACACCCCTCCCCTCTGAGACCCTCCCTCACTCCTCCCCTCCTAGACTCCCCTCTCACCCCTCCTCCTCAAAGCGTCCTCCCCGCTTCTTCCCCCTTCCAACTTTCACCTTCATCTCCCTCAACCTTCTGCCTCACTCTTCCCCCTCCTCAAATAACACCTCACTGCGCCTCACCCAATCACCATCAAACCTTTGGTCCGCCCCATTCTTCCCTTTCTCCAAGCTATTCTGAAATCTCTGACACACCTTCATCAGCTCTCCCTACCTCTTCCTCCTCTTCCACATCTTACCCTACCGCTCCCCCCCCCCCTGTTCTGTATCCGATGCTCCCCCTTCCTCTTCTTTAACAGTATGGACCTCAAACATCCGGGGCCTTCGCTCAAACTTGACTCATCTCTCCATACAGGTTGCTTCTGACAAACCAGACGTGATCTGCTTAACAGAAACTTTCCTCCTTCATGATGTCTCTGATTCCTTGGTATCTCTCCCAGGTTACTCCCTCCTCCGGTATGATAGACCTGAGCCTCGTCCTGGAGGGGGGGTTGCTATCTTTATAAAAAACTCTCTTCCTCACTCGCCCTGTACTGCCCTCTCTCCACCTCACCCCCAGGAATACCTTTGGCTACGGCTTCCCCTTCGCTCCCACCTTTTGTTCATATGTGTGTTGTACCGTCCACCAAACAGTGATGACTCCATCTACATCTCGCTGTCTGATAATATGGACCAACTTCTATCTACCCATCCCAACTCTCTCTTCCTCATATGTGGTGATTTCAATTGTCACCATGCCAGTTGGCTGAGTGTGGGTACCTTTCTCACCAGCCATGGCTCTTCAGCAAAGGAGTTCTGTGACTCACTGGGACTGACACAATCTGTCAATTTCCCGACCCGGATCTCAGTCAACGGAGCATCTTCTCTTCTGGACTTGGTTATGACTAACTTCCCTGAAAATGTCTGCTGCTCTTCTGCTCCAATCGGCTCATCTGATCATGTGCTTGTTAAAGTGGACATCTCTCTGACCATTCTCAGAGAGCCTCCTCAGCGTCAACGAGTCTGGCATTTCACTCAGGCCAACTGGCACGGTCTTCAAGCAGCCATCAATCATCTGGACTGGTCTCCCATCTCTACCGCCTCTGACATCAACTCATCCTGGGAATTCTTCCAAAGTAAATTTCTCTCTCTCATGCACAGATTTATCCCATCTCGTCTTCAGTTGTCATACCCTTCCTCCCGTCCATGGTACACGGCATCTTGTGGTGAGGCTATGCCCAGAAACAACTTGCTTTCGTCTCCTGGAAAGCAAATCCAACAGAAGGAAATCTCATTTCCTTTCACAAAGCCCGAAACAAGTGTGTGTCCACCCTCAGGAGAGCCAGGAAACAATATCTCTCCATTCTCAGGACAGAACTCTCTTATCTGTCTCCCTCTTTCAAATCCTGGTGGCATCTGGTCAAATCTGTTTCTGGTGTTTGTTCCCCCTCCATCCCCTCCCTCACCTCAAACGGCCACACGGCTGACTCCGCACGTGAAAAAGCTGAATGCCTCAACTCTGTGTTTGCCTCTAAATCTTGTGTCCCAAACCCATCCCTCTCTGTACCCCCCATACCCAGTCGTACCCAGCTGCTCCTGGACTCTGTGTCCTTTCCTCCTGACAAGGTGGAAAAGTTTCTGTCAACCCTCGACTCTGATTCTGCAACTGGACCTGACGGCATCAGCCCACGGGTCCTAAAATCTTGTTCTTCCGCTCTTTCACTCCCTCTCTCTGTTCTCTTCACCCTCTCTTTTGCTCAAGGTCATCTGCCATCTGCTTGGAAATCTGCCAACATCACCGCTTTGCACAAAAAAGGTGCAAAAACAGATCCCAGCAACTACAGACCAATCAGCCTTCTCCCAATTATCAGCAAAGTCATGGAATCCATCATTGCTTCAGATATGAAATCTTTCCTCTTCTCCAATGGCTTGATCTCTGATCATCAATTTGGTTTCAGACCTGGTCACTCTACTCTGGACATGCTGCTTCTGCTTTCTCAACAATGGATGGAGGTCCTCAATGCCAAACAGGAAATTAGAGCTGTCTCCCTTGACATATCACGTTCCTTCCATACGGTCTGGCACCCCACTCTGCTCACCAAACTCTCCTCTTTTGGTATCCATGGAAATCTCCACGCATGGCTGGCGGACTTCCTCTCTAGTCGTAGTCAACGTGTGGCCCTGAATGGGTTTCTCTCATCTCCTCTTCCTGTTCAGGCTGGAGTTCCCCAAGACAGTGTTCTGGGCCCTGTGCTTTTTCTGGTCTTCATCAATGATCTCTCTGACTCTCTTGAAAATCCTCTCTATCTCTTTGCTGAGGACTCTACTCTCTGTCGCTCCATTCTTCATCCCTCAGATCGGCAGTCTGCAGCCTCCTCACTCTCTGCAGACCTGGACAAAATCACAGACTAGGCAAACAAGTGGAACATGTCTTTCAATCCTGACAAATCTCACACTCTTACGATGTCTCTCCGAAAAGACCGACTGGACAACCCTCCCATCCACTTTCTGAATAATCCTCTCCAAGAAGTTCTGTCACTCAAGCTTTTGGGTCTCACTATCTGCCATGATCTTTCCTGGGAAAACCACATTTCAAATCTGGCCTCCAAAGCCAGTCGCCGACTGGGCATCCTCCGTCGTGCGAAGTCCTTCCTTGGCACACCTGAGCTCCTCACCACATACAAGGCTTTCATCTGCAGCTCAATGGAATACTGTTTCCCTCTGGGCTGGTGCTCCTGCCTCACACCTAGCTCGTCTTCACGCTGTTGAAACCAAAGCATTCAGAATCATTGGAATCTCCCGTGATGAAGCTAACTCCAGTGGCCTCTCACTCACTCACCGCAGGCAGGTTGGTGGTCTTTCCATCTTCTACCGCCTCCTCTCTGGCCTTGCCCCCCCAGGTCTCTCTGGGCTCTGTCCCACAAATATTCCTACAGGTCGCACAAGATCTGCCTGCAACCCTCTTATGGTTAATCTGCCAAAATCAAGACTCTCTGCTCACCTTCACTCCTTCATTCCTCTTTTCTCCCGCCTCTGGAACAAACTCCCTCACTCTCTTCAATCCCACTCCACCCTCCAGGTCTTTAAAACAGCTGTTCACCACCATCTCTTATCTTCCCCCATCCAAAACCTTGATCTTTTCTATCCCCGCTAATTTCACCCCAAATCCACTTTTTTGAAATACCAACTTCCGTCTTGGAAGTCCTTGGTGTCCTTGTGTTTGATACTTCTCCCACCACCCCACCTTCCCACGCCTCCTCCCCCCAAGCCCTCTCCCTCCCACACATCTCCCTGCTCTTAAATGTTGTGTGCTCTCAAGTGTTTGTGTGCTTCCCCTTCTCTTGTCTTCCGCTCCCTCCTTTTACCTTCGCAAAAGCGGAAGGTTATGTTTTGATCGCTGTGTATTTATTTGTTACCTTCGCAAAAGCGGAAGGTTATGTTTTGATCGCTGTGTATTTATTTGTATGTCTGTGTGTGTGTGTGTGTGTATGTTATTCGCATAACTCAAAAAGTATTCAACCGAATTGCATGAAATTTGGTGGGATGATTGGTTATTATACGGGACACATTTGATTAGATTTTGGGAGCAATCGGGTCAAAGGTCAAGGTCAAGGTCACGAAAAGGTCAAAATCGTATTTTTAGCATAGCGCGGTCAATTTTTATCCAATTGGCATGCAACTAATGCCAAAATGTTCAGAATTCAATGCCCGATCTTGTGATATACGACATGACCCAGTGAAGACATTACCCTTGTTAGCGGTTGGGGGTCAAAGGTCAGGGGGGTCACGACCTTGCAAAATGTGCGTTTTTTGTCATAACTCGGTCAATTCTTATCCGATTTGCATGAAATCAGCACCAAACTGTTCACTGTTCTGTTCCCTACACTCCCATGCCAAGTACAGAACAGTAGCTGCGGCGAAGGTATGCGCTCTACCGAGTGCCCGTTCTAGTTATATACTGTATTTTGTTTGTCTGGTTGATTTGTTTGTGAAGTAAATGTCAGCTCTTTCACGAGCCCCGATTCAGTATACCAAAAAAAAAAAAAAAAAAGAAGAAGGGAAAGCAGAAGAAGAAGACAAATGCGAGAGAGAAAGGCAAAGGCTAAAACTAATAAAATATGGTCACCTTGTTTAGTAAACCTGTATTTGAGAATGTCTGCACCATGAATTATACTTTAACTAGAAGAACTTGCTTCCTATGGGAGTGGCCAAGTGGGTTGTGCTATTGTCCTTATTCAAAATACCTCTTGCTGCGTAAGTCATAACACCTTACTCACTGCACTGGAGAACGTGGGGACAGTAATACTGCACTGTAAAGGGTGGGACTTGCAATACCCTCTCCCACCTGGAGTGGTGCTGTATGATATGCCGTTACATGGATAATTTGGATAATCCTCCCCTTGTCCCCCAAGACCACCAGAAAAGATAAAAACAACCCTATGCACCAATTGGGGTCATGCTGATCCTATGGAGCAAGTCCAGCCCAGAACTGTAGGAGGAGTAGCACGATAAAAACATACACAAACAAACAAACACTGGTCCGTGAATTATAGTAAGGATACAGGTATTCCTCATCTTACACCATCACTATCTGCTGTACCATGTACAGTTACATTATATTTGTTAATAATGTGAAACAATATTTGAGATTAGTCATAAATCGACAAACTTCCATTTCCAAGGGGTGTCTGAAAAGTTTTCGGGCCAGAAATGAAATTAATTTAAAGAAACAAATAAAACCTAATAATTTTCTGCATCCCATTTGTACATAATTCAGTGTTTACATTTTAATTTAAATGTTAACCTTGAAACTAAATAATCATGCTATTATTTAATTTCTCTAGTTGTACATCATAGGGAGGAACTTTTAAAATGTCTATAGCAAAGTAAACAACTGAAAAACACTTCTTCCTCTTCTTTAGTCTTACGGCTCTTATCACTCATTCAGACAGCTTCCTCAGACAAGCCTGAAAGTAGAAACAACCTGAAAATCAAATGATATATTGCAATTACCATCGATTACCAATTGGACCGAGAACTCAAGAATCTGCCTATCGGGTTCATGGTGGTGCTGTCATACATTTACCATTGACATGTGCGTTCATAAGACATACTTGTATGTGTTCCACTGGTTCTATCGTCCTTGATTATTCCTTAAATAACCAAAAACGACTAACAAGCTAACCGCATGATAAGGCACGACGACAATATGAGCATGCATGAGTGCAAAGGTGCAAAAATCCGACAGAAATTGAACAAAGATCACAGTGAACAAATAAAGAAAAATCACCGTCCCAATATTTTGATAAACTATGGCAGAGATCGTCATCGAGTCGGTAAATTGCTGCAAAGGAATCAAAAGAATTGGTTCAAAAATCAGTGTTCAGCATAAGTAGCCACAGACAACCGTCCTCATCAGACCCCCTTAAAAGCTTTTCAAAAGGAACCCAATTAAAGCTGAATTATTTACGTCTGCCTATGAGAAAAAGCCGAGAAGAGGGGGGAAATGGGACAGGGGATCAGGTGGGGTGCGTGGTACGGGAGTGCTGGCGGAGGAGGTTGAATTCCGTGCGTTGTAAGGGTGACGGAGATCTGGACGGGGGCAATCAGCGAGGGAAAAGGGGGTCAGTAGAGAAGGGGTACAGTCAAGGCAAAAACTGTATGCTTCAGGTCAATGCTGATGTAAAATTCATGAGGGTGGATAAAGAATAGGGGGCAGTATAGATGAGACATGGAAGGGGAAAGGAGGGGTGCGTTGTTGCGCAGAGGATGGTGCTAAAAACTGATAGGTCAGCCTGGTGAATTATAAATCACCATTGATTTCAGTTATACTCCCTCCACCCCCACTGCCACACACAAACACAAACACAGACACAGACAGATACAAATACACCATTTAAATGCCTATCTGTTTCTCCTGTATTCCCTGCTCTTTCCCACATACCCATTCTACCTCTCTTTCCTTTCCATCGGTTATCCGCCTTCCAAGCACCTCTCTCCTCCATGCCCTTTCCCACCGCACAGACACCCCAGCCATTCTGTTATAACAATAGCACAATGCTTGTGGTTCCGCTATTCTTCTTTTTCGATCTGCGCTCAACATCTACAATGTCCACACCCAACCCCCAACCCCCACCTCACTCCAATATGTCCTGCTTTTCCTTTCCACCTCAAGCTCCCCTCCCCACTTGGTCTGGTGTTCTTGGCGCAGCGCCAAATAATAGACAGAAACACTCAAATGTCTCGTGTTCCACCTCAGTGCAATAATGTACATAGGTGTCTCTCCGACACACTGGTCTCTTACAATGTTTGCATCATAATACATCAGCACTCTAAATCAACCTCAGAGGTCCACAGTTCTGCTAACATGGCGGTATTTTCGAGCACCGAGTAACGTCATGTTAGCGGAATCATGGATCTCCAAGGTGAATCTGGAGATCTGCTTAGTTCTACCAGTGTTCACATGGTATATTCTATTTAAGAATAAAAATACCCCTGAGTTGATGCAAAATTTGCTGCGTCCCATAGATAGCATCGCCGCTCAAATCCCCTGATGGGACTTGTCATTGGAAATCAGGTCTGAATTGGAGGGAATAAATCTCCTTCCAATTGCCACAGCACACGCAGCAGGGGACCCAAGACCACCCCCTCCTCCGCAAACAAACTCGACTCAACACTTACACCACTCTTCACTTTGAACCACAACCACATAGCACACAAAGTATACTAGTATTTAACCTTTAACCTTTCTGCTGTGCTGGTTTTGTCCCTTATCCATTGCTTCCAACTCTGCCATTACTCCCATCGAGTGTGTAGGCCAAAACGGAGCCCCCAAGGCCATCCCTCTCAAGCCCATCACTGTCCCGCACTCCGCAGTCACTAATTTCACGCCGCTTGGTTACCGAGCGAAAGGCGCGCGCCTCTTTATTACATCTTAATAAGGTCGGGCCTGGGCGCGGACTTCAAATTTGCGGGATCGCATTTGCAAACATGACGCCGCGGCTCAGGCGATACAAGGCAGCTTAAGAAGAAGCATGGCATGCTTCAAAGGGGTAACCATCCCACAGAGAGGGCATCAAGGATGTAAATGAGGAAGACATGACCGTGTGTGAAGAGGAAGCCGGATTCATATTAACATAGCTATTGCATTGTTCAGGCCTACACACTTTAGTTGGGTATTTTCAATAAGCCATTTATAAGAGTTTGCATGTTTGGTAGCTTTTTCAATCCTTAAGCGAGGCTCATATAAGACCTGGATAGTAGAGGATTCTGGGGTGTCACACTGACATGGAATTGGCTCGTGGAAATCGTGTCGACATGGGATTGTGTGAACAAAGGAACAAACGGTGAGCCTGCAGGTATAAGTAGAAGTGAAAGTAAGGAGGGAAGGGGGATGTTTTTGAGGGAGGAGTGAAAGTATTACAGGCAGGGATCGAAGACGATATATTAAACTGTCAATAAATGAACCTAGCATTATGCAACACAATTTCATGTGTGGTTGAGCATTTCATAGCATATCATTTAACCTCATTTATATGACAAACAGTTTTAGGTGACCACATCTGTCGTCAGAAAAGTCCATGCAAAAGTCTATGTTACAGGACAATGATGTGGTAAAGGACGCGTAGATCCGAATGGTTACAGTAGCACAAATCTGACACGTGGTACCAACATCAAGTCAATGGTTCGGTTATGCAAGAGCTATCTGTCCAGGGTGTTCACTACTTCACACATGACGTGTTCTGTTTTGTGCGGTGTAAGATTGATTATCCTATTGGGTACGAGGTTGTGACCTCAAATATGGGAGGGATCACGATTGTGCCAATTTTTCAAGCATTTCGACTACTTATTTTGCATGAGTAACACAGTTGAAAACTTTGCATGTCAAATAAATATCGAACGCCCTGTTAAGAAGAAATCATCCTCTTACAGAAATAATGTTTGTGGGTAACGATATCATCAGTGTCGAGAACGAAAGAGTTATCTTGAGAAGAATATCTTGAGAGAGAAAGGGAATAGGAGTTTTTTTTTGTTTGTGTGTACAAGGTCGAGGCTCGTGTAAGAGCGAACATTAATCACACAAAAAAAATACTGACACATAAAACATGATAAAGGGAGCGGGAGACAAGAAGGGGAGAGAGAGGAAAGCACACAAGGACAACAGTAGAGAATAGGGACATCGGGAGATCTGTGGGAAGGAGAGGGCTTGGGGGGGAGGAGGCATGGGAAGGGGAGGGGGGGGTGGGAGGGATATAAAACAAATGGACATTGCTCGGACTTCCAGGAAAGTAGTCGGTATTTCAAAAAAGTGGTTCTGGGGTGAATTAATGGGGGTAGAAAAGACCAAGGCTTCGGATGGGGGAAGATAAGAGATGGTGGTGAACAGCTGTTTTAAAGACCTGGAGGGAGGAGTGGGATTGAAGAGAGTGAGGGAGTTTGTCCCAGAGGTGGGAGAAAAGTGGAATGAAAGAGTGAAGGTGAGCAGAGAGCCTATATTTTGACAGTTTAACCATAAGAGGGTTACTGGCAGATCTGGTGCGACCTGTAGGAATATTTGGGGGACAGAGCACAGATAGAGCTGGGGGAGCCAGGCAGGAGAAGAGTAGGTAGAAGACAGAAAGACCACCAACCTGCCTGCGGTGAGTAAGTGAAAGGCCCTCGGAGTTAGCTTAATCGCGGGAGATTCCAATGATGCTGAAAGCTTTGGTTTCACACCGAGCTAGGTGTGAGGAAGGAGCACCAGCCCAGAAGGGAGAGCAGTGTTCCATTGAGCTGTGGATGAAAGCCTTGTATGTGGTGAGGAGCTCAGGTGTGCCAAGGAAGGACTTCGCATGACGGAGGATGACCAGTCGGCGACTGGCTTTGGAGGCCAGATTGGAAACGTGGTTTTCCCAGGAAGGATCATGGCAGATATTGAGACCCAAAAGCTTGAGTGACAGATGATAGGTATAGATAGGGAATGAAGGTATGGTAGGGAGGTCTGTAAGGTGGGATTAAACGATGAAGTAGATAGGAATAAGGGGCAGAAAATGATGTATGTGAAACATGAAAGTGTGAAAGGGGGTAAGGAGGATGCAGGATTACACCAACAAATGTAAAACATAGATAGGACTCAAACTTACTTTTTTCACCACTTTCAAATTTTAAACACATTAAGAGACCTTAATCATGGGTGATTATTGAATAAAGTCTGAGATGCGATGCCCTGCCAGGCCTACATGTTTTTAGGGGGGAGAGTGGCTACGGCAAGCTGACGATACCATGGAGGCGTTCATGTTGGATCCCTCATCCCCTATGGCCTTGGTGCTAATGTAGCATGGGGCTATTCAGGCCTAATCATCGAGGTTGCAGAGTTCCGTCTGTGGATGGAGGCAGTGCAGGACATGCTTATATATTGTATATATATATATATATATATATATATATATATATATATATATATATATATATAAGTTCAAAACACACCTGGTCACAAGTGTGCCGCACTGACCGGGTCCTCAGTTGAGGTCCTCAGCACCATCCCGTTTCGGCCCTTCAACCTCGATATGGTCAGCTAAGGTGGACCAGCAGGGGCACATACACATCCACATGCAGCAACTGCACCTGGAGGCGTGCATACCCCACCCCCAGCCAGTGCGAACGCAGACTACAACAACAACACCTCCGCATCCAGAATCCACAGCACCAAACAAACATGGTGGGACACTCAAACACCCACCTTTATACCCTTCACCACTCACCAACAAAACATACCAGATCATTCATACACATACATACACAACACCAATCAACCAACCACCCACCTTTACAACATACACCACTCAACATACAAAAACACACTCATGCAAAAATTAATTCATGCAAAAACACACACCCTCACCCATTCACTCATATACACAAAATAAGAAATAATAATAGTAAAAAAAAAAAACCAAAAAAAAACCACACAACCAACCCACACCGTTCAACGTGCCTCCATATCCAAAATGAGCCTTTCAAGGCAAGCTGGGCCACCTTGTCACACATCCTCCTTCTTTCTGTCCCACACACTCCCAGCCGAGCAAGAAATGCAGAAAAGGAATTGCCAATATACCCTCTGCACCCCATCTCAAATGGCTGACACGAAACTCGCCAACCCTTCTCCCGGCACTCTGCCTCCAGCTCACTATATATATATTATTATTATTTTTTATTTTTTTATTTTTTAAATATAATATATATAATAAGGTGGGCCAGCACCAACAAATGTATATATATATATATATATATATATATATATATATATATATATATATATATATATATATATATATATATATATATATATATATACACATATATATACACAGTCACGTGAAAAAGTAAGTGCACCCCATGTAAAGTTTTGACTTTTTCAACATATTTCAACATACAGCTATTTGATCTTCATTTCAACAATATTGATCGATAAAGGTGATATAATATAACAGATATCATGAAACATTTACATTTTGTAGTCCATTGTATAATTTAAATAAACTTAAATGCAAATTTCGCATGTGGAAAAAGTAAGTACACCCCTACATTTATCACTACTTCAAATACCTAAAATTAGAATCAGGTGCACCAGCTCAGGTGCAAATGATTAGAACATCGTTAGAGAGGATCTTGGAGGAACCTGTCTTATTTAAACCTCAGACATTTAGTTTGGTTTGCTCTTTGTTGTTGAAGTGTGCGGCGTCACCATGCCTAGATCAAAAGAGCTCTGAGGCTTTCAGAAAGAAGGTTATAGATGCCTACGAGTCTGGGAAGGGATTTAAAAAGATCTCCAAACAATTTGAAATCAATCATTCGACTGTCCGGAAGATCATCTACAAGTGGAGAAGATTCCAAACAACTGCCAACTTGTTCAGGCCATGCCACCCCAGCAAGTTCAGCCCAAGAGCAGACCGCAAGATGCTGAAATAAGTCTCTAAGAACCCCAGAATGTCATCACGGGACCTACAGGTAGTTCTTGCCACTGTTGATGTCAAAGTGCACGAGTCTACCATTAGAAAGAGGCTGCAAAAATTTGATCTACATGGGAGGTGTGCCAGGAGGAAACCTTTGCTGTCCAGAAAGAACATCAGGGCAAGACTAAAGTTTGCCAATGAACACCTTGGCAAAGACCAGCACTTCTGGAAGAATGTGCTCTGGACAGATGAGTCAAAGGTAGAGCTATTTGGCCACAGTACCAGAAGACATGTTTGGCAAAAACCAAAGACAGCATTTGACCACAAGAACCTGATACCAACTGTAAAGCATGGTGGTGGAAATATTATGGTTTGGGGCAGCTTTGCTGCATCAGGGCCTGGGCAGCTCACCCTCATGGAATCCACTATGAATTCTTCATTGTACTAGAGGGTGCTTGAGGATAATGTGAGGCCATCTGTCAGAAAGTTGAAGCTCAACCGAGGGTGGACCTTGCAACATGACAATGACCCTAAACATACCAGTAAATCCACCAAGGAATGGCTGAAAAGAAAGAAATGGAGGGTTCTGGAATGGCCAAGTCAAAGCCTAGATATAAATCCCATCGAGATGTTGTGGGGGGATTTGAAACGAGCTGTGCATGCAAGAAACCCCTCAAACATCGCACAGCTGAAAGAATTCTGCATGGAGGAGTGGGAAAAAATTTCTCCCAGTCGATGTCAGAGACTGTTAGACAGTTATAAGAAACGCCTACTTGTGGTTGTTTCTGCCAAAGGGGGCAATACCACCTATTAGAGCCAAGGGTGTACTTACTTTTTCCACATGCGAAATTTGCATTTATGTTTATTTAAATTATACAATTGACTACAAAATGTGAATGTTTCATGATATTTGTTATATTATATCACCTTTATCTATCAATAATGTTGAAATGAAGATCAAATAGCTGTATGTTGAAATATGTTGAAAAAGTCAAAACTTTACATGGGGTGTACTTATCTTTTCGTGTGTGTGTGTGTGTGTGTGTGTGTGTGTGTGTGTGTGTGTGTGTGTGTGTGTGTGTGTGTGTGTGTGTGTGTGTGTGTGTGTATATATATCTGACTATGCCATGGAGGCGTTCATTTTGGATCCCTCATCCCCTATGGCCTTGGTGCGAATGTAGCATGGGGCTATTCAGGCCTAATCATCGAGGTTGCAGAGTTCCGTCTGTGGATGGAGGCAGTGCAGGACATGCTCATATATATATATATATATATATATATATATATATATATATATATATATATATATATATATATATATGTATATATATATATATACATACTTAATGCAATAGGTTAGCCTCAAAGGACAAGCAGGTTTGACAGCTTACTGTAGGCCTACCAATAAGAAAAAATTAACATTATCTCAGAATAAATTTATATGAAGCAAAAAAGTTTCAATACAAATGGGATTATATCAATAATAAAGTGCAAAAATTCTTATTGTAAAAACTATTGTAAAGCAGTTGTCTTGAGAAGGAATGTGAAAAGGGTATATAGCAGCTAAAGGGGATTAACTAAGATCCTAGCTTTAAGCTCTGGAAGCTGAAATGATGCAGACAGAAGGTATACATTTACAAGGAAAGAATTCTTGATTTCCCTTTCACAATTGCTTCCATAGGCATGGCTGTCAGAGTGAGCAGTATCATGGATCTGCTTGTTAGTCCTTTGTGCTGAATGAGCGCACAAAAAAATTGATTCCACTTTGCAAGGCGTCAGATAGATTGAGAAGCAGGGCTTCTCCCAATTCGCTCGTAGATATAAAGTTGCATAATCAAGCTGTGACCTTTTTCTATAATGACCTATAATGAATGACCTGTGACCTTTTTCTAATCTTCTCAATCTATATAACTGCGCAATGACAATACCCTATATCTATCGGAGAAACGACCGCACCACACATTTACTCTCGGTAGATGCAGACAGTCGTGCCGGTGTCAACAGATGGCATGACACAGCTGAGGTGGGCGATCTGGTTACAGAATAGTCCAAGCATGGGGCGGGGTGCTGGGTTCGACGGAAGAAGATGGGGAGGTGTGAGGGAGGCGTGGTAACAGAAGTGCTTTCAAAGATATTCGATGTCATATCAACTACAGAAAACCGCTTGGGCTCAATAAATCCATCTCTGCCATGCTATTCCAGCAAGATGAAGATGAATTCAGCAAGATGGAGATTTAGCAAGATGTTTATGGAAGAGTTAAAGGAAATATGGCTGTAGAAGGAACAGAGAGCTTTGTGCAGCACAAGATTGTTTTGAAATTGATGGACAAGTCTATACAATCTGGTTACAACCTCTCCCGACCGCCTCGATTTAACTCTTTCAGAAGTCCCCAGTCGCCGACCTCTCCAGGGGTAAAGCAAGTGGTAGCAGTGGCCCAGGCGCCATGTGGATTAAACTTGCTGAGTGATAACCAGCTCTTGGAAGGCGGAGAACGGATAGGTTATTGGGTGGGGAGAGAAAAGAAGAAGGGCGTACAGGATTATTATCAGAGACGTACATGCGCACAGTGATTGGCAAGCCGCAGTAGAGAGCGGGAGTGTAACCTGTTTATATCCAGCACGCAGTTCCTCCACTCATTAGCGACCGTTGAAGATATCACTACATACGCCATGCATTCGCGGCAGATCATAAGGCCACCGTTTTCCCCTCCCAAATCCCGGATGGCCTACAGTACCACATAGACATTCCGGCGTCCGATGTACCTGCGCCAAGCTTCTGTCATCAGGACTAACAGCTGAGCTAAAGTTTTGCCGCTTCCACCCACAAGCACAACAGGCACGCATTGCCCGCGATCCATTAACCCTTTTGGGTGTCGCACGACGAGCTCCGGTTACTCGATCAAACATTTCAATAACCAACCCTTCAGGAGATGAACAACCGCTCCCCTATCAAAGTGATAAACTCGTTAATATATTGAACAAGTGAAAGATTACACTGGTCAGCAAAATTTTAAAAGTTTTATGGTTCTCGTATATTTTGAAGTGATTCTAACCAACATGAACCTGTAGATTTCGATGATGATATCAAATTTTCACCAGCACATCCAGTTTTTGAGAACCAATATTCCACAGGAATACCACTTCATTTGAAATTCACAAACCTCTTGTTGACCCTGAGAAGGTATTCTTACCACCACTTCATTTGAAACTTGGTTTGATGAAGAACTTTGTGAAGGCCATGGATCAAGATGGTGCTGGCTTCCACTGCTTGCTAATGAAGTTCCAAGGCATTGTATCTGAGGCCAAAGTAAAGGCGGGTGTTTTCAATGGTCCTCAAATTCGTCTTGGACTCACTAATCAGGACTTTGTAGCGAGACTAACTGAGCTGGACAGCGTTGCTTGGGATAGCTTTGTGGCTCTTGCTAACAATTACCTTGGAAATTTTCGAGCACCAAATTATGAAGAGCTTGTGGACAAGATGTTGAAGAGTTACCAGGGGCTCGGTGTTCGAATGTCACTCAAGATACATTTCTTCCATTCTCATCTGGACTTCTTTCCACAAAATCTTGGCGATGTCAGTGATGAACATGGAGAAAGGTTTCATCAGGAAATTGCCATCATGGAGACTCGATATCAAGGCCCATTCAATCCAAACATGATGGGCGACGACTGTTGGACTTTACAGCGTGAAAGTGATTGCTCCAACAAACGCAAAAGTAAAGTTCATAAGCACTTTTAATGTGATGTAAATAAAAACTTAAAGTTCATATTATTTTTTGTGATATTTCATAAAGTTCACATTATTTTTTGTGATATTTTATAAAGTTCATATTATTTTTGGAGATTTACATTTTTTTATGTGATGTAAATAAAAACTTTAAGTTCATATTATTTTTTGTGACAATAAATAGACTTATTGAGACTTAATCAAGAAATTTGCATGCTCTAAAGACTTTTTCCCACACTTATGATGTACTACGTCAAGGTTACGTGATAGCGAAATTTTAAGGTCAGATTCGGATTCGTGGGCACCAAATTAGTTAGAAACAGTTGAAAATAAGTCAGAACCAATTTGGCTGTTGACCAGTGTTATATATTTCCCCTGCATTCTTCAAGAAATTGCAGTGAATTTTGCTTGAGACGCTTTCATAGTTTTGTTTACCTCTCATATAATTTTGCAATCAAAGACAATTTTGCAATGTACAACCATGAATATGTATCAGCTCCCCTCGCTCTCATTGGCTAAAGCACTTATGATGAGTGTGGAATAATTTCAACATGCTCGCAAATGTACTGTAATTAAAATAGACTCTGAGGATTAATGAGGGTACAATGGCAAGAGTTAAATCTAAATGGTGTAAGGATGGTATAAGGTGATGGTACAAGAGCTAAATGGTATAAGGTCATGGTACAAGAGCTAAATGGTATAAGGTGATGGTACAAGAGCTAAATGGTACAAGAGCTAAATGGTAAAAGGTGATGGTACAAGAGCTAAATGGTATAAGGTTGAACCACCTTTAGAGGCCATTTTTCCCCGCAGAGCAGGGGTCGGCCTTTTTCGGGCACCGTGGTCCCCTTTTTGAAGCAATGTTTTACGGCCGGATGCTCATCCTGCCGCCAACCCTGTTAGTCGCCTCTTGCGACACACAGGGAATTACCAGTGAACTGGTACTCAATGTGCCGACCTCGGTAGGATGACAGGCTGAGTCAACCCCCCTGGCGTTAATTCAGCGATCGACCGGGATTGGAACCCAGGATCCTAGGTATCCCAAGCCAGCACCCTAACCGCTAAGCCAGCACCAGGCTAAATGGTATACGGTAGGCGAAAGCGAAACCTTTATAGTTAATCAGCATGGTTTATTTTCCGATCTGGACGGCTTCTCTTATTATTATTTCCGCCACCGAAGGGTGGATGGAGATTATATTTTCAGCCCTGTCTGTCTGTCTGTCAGCAGGATATCTCAAAAATTACGGAAGGATTTGAATGAAACTTTGTGGACAGGTTGGGTGTGTGACAAGGATGAATCGATTCGATTTTGGTGAAGGTCTGGATCTGGCTACGATAACATTTTAAGGTTTTTTTGTTTGTTTGCAGCACAAAACAGCGGGGTAGCATCATTGGTTGAGGGCACGACTGTGCCGCTGATGCAATGCCCTCCGCTGGTTAGGGCAGGAATTTGGCCATGGTGCTAGTGATAGCTCACCTACCCTTCGTGAAGGACAATGTAGGGTCTTTAACGTCCACCGACGAATGCTGGCAAATGGGACGCCCGGTTAACACCCATCCGAGGGACTGCACACACATTGATGAATCACCCTGCCTATGAAATTACCGATGAATGACAGTTTATAGCTGGGTTCGACCTAAGGCAAGACAGCTGAGACAAGTGTACGTACCTCTTGGTCAGCCATATGCAAGCGCCATTGAGAGAGAGGGCCAAAAATGATATATAGCATGGTATCTCAAAAAGTTATGAATGGATTCGGAAAGAACTTGGGGGACAGGTTGGTTGTGTGACAAGGATGAATCGATTCAATTTTGGTGAAGATCTGGATTCGGATACTCTAACTTATACAGTGATTCTTCACAATTGAGAAATATGACCAAAAACAACATTTAGCAGGATATTTCAAAACGTTGTGGACAGATTATGACAATTTGGTGGATGAGTTGGGCAGGTAACAAGAACAAGCTGATTAGATTTTGGTTCAGGTCCAGATGCAGATCCGGCCTATGAGTGGGACACAAAACGTAAACTGTTCAGCCTAGTGGAGGTATGCCTTTAATCTTGTACTGTTCGAGTTCATTCCAATTTTGTTGTTGTTGTTATTGTTTTCTTCTTCTTGCACAAATATATTACCAGCGGGTATGCGCAAGTTACCTTCTCCGCATGTGTAACCAAATTGGAAATAATAACGTTCCCTGAGCCACTATTCGGTACATTCCAGTTGAAATTCAAGCCTCCACGCTCAGGGATGTTGTGGAGTGTTACCTCCGGCGTCACTATGAGGTTCTTGTCTGGTTGGGGCCGTTGGGCTCAGCCGGTAAAGCGTTACAGTACCTTTGTTACAAGATGCCATTTCATTATCACATTAAAAGCTTCACCTTTCTATGGTGATGGGTTTTTCCAAACTTGTTAGTCCTACATCCCCAATGAACTTTGAGCATTTCAATGAACATTCATTGCTATTGTTTAATAACCTTGCAACTCAGAGTCCATTTCTGCAGCTTTGCATTATACCCTCATGACTTTCAATGACAGTTTGAACCATCCTCAGAAACATTCCAAGGTGAGTTGTGACTGACTCCTTAAGAACACAACTCTGGCAGAGCAGGCATGGCTGGCTGAGTATTCGTGCAAAATTTGGTTAAGATTGGCCAGAAAACTGGAGGGGTTAGCAAGCAAATAAATACACACACCATTAGTGCCTTATAAACACAGGCCTCTATGTACCTGTCAATGATGACTGGATCCGAAGGCGTCTCGTTTCTGTTCCCACAACTTTTTTTGTCACAGCAGCGGCTGAAAAACATGACATTGGATGGTCATTTGTGGATCATTAATCAATGCATCCAACGGTGAAGGCAAGAAGGACATGACATGAGGCTCCTCTATTGTTACCTCCACCACCAAAGGTGGATGGAGGTTATGTTTTAAAACTGTTTTCATTGAAATCACAGTTAGACATTTTTGCACATCAGTGTTCTCTAAATTTAATCTTGAATTTTCTAATCTAAAAACATGAAGAAGACTATATTTTAACATGAAACCAGTAAACAACCAGGCTGTATAGTTTGTTTTGGATCCCAATGATAGGCCGGATCTGGATTCGGACCTCAACCAAAATGTAATAGCTTGTTCTCGTCACCTAACCAACTCATCCACCAAGTTTAGTCATAACTCGTCCTTAACGAAACTTCGTGGACAGGTTGGGTGTATACATATCATGTTATAGATTCACTTATCGCCTGATCTCTCTCTCTGAATGGTGAAGAATCACTTAAAAATTAAATAACTCTCGTATCCGAATATATACTCAGATCTTCATCAAAATCGAATCGAATCGTCATTGTTAGATACCCAACCTGCCCACAAAGTTTCGTCCAAATCCGTCCATAACTTTTTGAGATATCCTGCTATGTATCATTTGTGGCCCTATCTTCCGATGGTGAAGAATTGTCACTTTATTGAATTGTCAAGAATTGAAGAATCACTTTAAAAATTCCACTAGCCGGATCCAAATCCGGATCTTCACCAAAATCTAATAATTTCGTCCGTGTCACATACGCTACCTCTCTGCCAAATTTCGTTTGAATCCGTCTACAACCTTTTGAGCTATCTTGTTCACAGACAAACAAACAAACAACGAGAACGGCACTCAGTAGAGAGCATACATACCTCTGCCTGGTTGGCCATATCACTCAATGGTGAAGAATCACTTAAAACATTCTACTAGCTGGCTCCGGATCCGGATTTTCACCAAAATTGAATCGATTCTTCTTTGTCAGACACCCAACCTGTCCAACAAGTTTCGTCCAAATCCATCCACAACATTTTGAGATATCCTGCTATGTATCCTTTTTGACCCTATCTCCCGATGGTGAAGAATCACTTTAAAATTAAACAACGATCATATCCGAATCCACAATCAGATCTTCACCAAAATCTAATCGAATTGTCCTTGTCAGACACCCAACTGGTCCACCTAGTTTCGTCCAAATCCATCCATAACTTTTTGAGATATCCTGCTATGCTTCGTTTTTGGCCATATCTCCCAATGGTGAAGAATCACTTTAAAAATTCTAGTAGCCGGATCCGGATCTTCACCAAAATCTAATCATTTCGTCCGCATCACATACGCTACATCTCTGCTAAATTTCGTCCGAATCCGTCCACAACTTTTTGAGATATTTTGCTCACAAACGGACAGACAAACAAACAGACAGACAGACAGACAGGGGTGAAAACATAACCTGCATCCACCTTTGATGGCGAAGGTAAACAGACAGGGGTGAAAACATAACCTCCATCCACCTTTGGTGGCGAAGGTAAAAAGCCACAATGATCTTAATACTGCAATACAAGCTTGAAGAGGTCCTATTTTCCGGCCGAGGGATCAGGAGCGCAGAATGCGGGCACAATGGCCGGCCTAAACACACGCCGGCCGAAGGCAACCCCTTGGCACAGCACTTAGTGCAAAGGCCGTTTGTTCCTGTGCCATTAACAAGCGAAATTTTTTGCCGGCAATATAGGAGAGCTTGTTTTAAAGCCGGGCCTCCATCGATTTTGATCCCCACGATAAAGTGTGATGTAATCTTACATGTGAGTAAGCACTGCAGGTTAAGTGAGTGTAGGAGGATAGGATATTGGTGGGATGCTTTAGGGGCATGTGGTTGCATCATAGGGGAGAATGAAAGAGATGGGAAGGAAGAAGGATTGTAAAATATTATATGTATTCTGAAGGTGGAAGGACATTCGAAATCTTGGCACGAGGGAATTGAGAGACAATATATCCTCTGATCATTTATGGATATAACTA
This sequence comes from Myxine glutinosa, assembly GCF_964187855.1. Taxonomy (NCBI): domain Eukaryota; kingdom Metazoa; phylum Chordata; class Myxini; order Myxiniformes; family Myxinidae; genus Myxine; species Myxine glutinosa. The sequence continues at coordinate 72,172,284 of NC_136263.1, forward strand.
AAAATTCAATCAGTTGAGACAGGCTGTGAAATTCCCCCTGCTGTAAAGGAACACAATATAATGAACTGGTGTCCATGAAAATTATTTTAAGGATTTGAAATGATATTTCTGCACCGGTCAAAAATTGGTTTCATCTTGATCAAGTCAGGAAGGGAGAGAAGGTTCAGAGGAGATTGTTTTAAAAATTAAGGGAGGGAAGGGATATGGCACTTAAGGAGTACAACTACAACTACAACTACAACTACTACCACAATCAAATGCACCTCGTTGGGTTTATCACGGGAAAGTATTTGGCACAAGGCTTCCACAAACTGGCTGGTCAGGCCTGATGCTCAACTGAAGGCGACTTGGGCAGGAAACTTGTTCAGAGTGCTGGTGATACCTTGCCTACTGTTTGCGAAAGGTACCATGGAGTCTTTAGGATCCACCAACTGATAGTGGAAGATGGGACACCCAGCATAAAATACATTTAAGGGACGACACACTTTCTTACGCAATGCCCTGCCGTGAAAGACCAATCTGACAGTTTATAGTCAGCCGAGGAATCAAACTTAGACTAGGCAGCTCGTACGTAAGTACGCTACCTTGCACAATCCTATCAGGAATCAGGATGCGTGTGGAGCATTACGAAGGGATCCAAATTCTGCCGTATTTGCGTATGTAATAAATAGATGGCCCCCAATTAGCCATCTCTGGTCATAATTGCATGGGAATAGCCCAAAACAAAAACATTTAACGAACTTAAAATTAACTCGAAGTATAAAGCTATATTTTTATATTGAAAAGGTGTTTTGGTTGTGTGTACCTGTGTATGTATGATACAAGGAATAGGGGTGCGGTAAAAGCACGAGTGACCCGAGAATGCAGGATTTGAAAGAGAGGCCGGAGAGTGGGGAAGACAACTCCCGCCACTTCGATTTGGCGGGAACGCTGCCACGTGGCCAGCGTGATCGATGAGCGTGAAACGCCGACGGCAGGGAAAGCACTTCCGGGGGCGATCAATCGTCTGTACCTTGCATTCTGTTGGCCCGACACGCATCCGGCTTTCGGGTGGCGAGCTAATCCGACTGTAAAAAGGACCATTGGACATTGTAAGAGCTTTTAAAACACGATAAAATTCGCACCGTGATTATTTACGTCGCATTAACCATCGGGGTGAACAAAGGTTTCGCTACATTTACCAATATCCGTGTTTGCACGTGTCTTTCAATCTTACACCGCGATCATATAATCGGCGAGGTTTCATCATACATTAACGTAACGACATAATTGGCGCAGAATGCTCCTCGATAACTGCATTGTAATTGCACTTTAATTGTGCAATGATTACAACACAATCGCATGTTGGAAATACCAATCCAAGCAAATAGCCCAAGGGAGAAAGTTTGGAACAATGAACTTGGCATGTTTTTTTAAAGAGCCCGATGATTCACTACAGGTGTTATACACCATGTTGTACCTGGCTAAAGCAGTCGTAGACGGAGCCACATAATGACGAGGGTTCAATTATCGACGCGTTTGTGCCAGAGACGGGCGTTCCTTGTAAAATCGTCTTGTTCCGGAAATGCATATTGATCACAACCGTTCGATCGATCGGATCGATCCAGGCTCTGGAAAGACGCGGGAAATGCGTCACTTTCCGCGTAGACCATCCGTGTGCGGTTCTTTAGTTGCTACAAGAAAGCATAAAAGGTAATTGTGCTTCCTTACGTATGAATCCTAATGCGAGGCTGGCTGGATGGCCGATAGGTGTGCGCACTCACCTTTCTACCGTCTCGCCTGGGTTTGAATCCCAAAAGTCGGCTATAAACTGTCACTCTGGTGTTTCCATGCAGGCCGATGTATCGATGTGTACTCCGTCCAACAGAAGTATGTTACGCTGGAGATGATGTCTTTTACAAAGAGTAGGTGAGTTATCTCGGCCTCCTGAACCAAATACATATTCCTGCACCTTCAGTTCAGTAACCTGTGACAGAATGGTGACCAGTCGAGGATTCGTTCTAACTTACGTTTCTCTTTTTGTCGACCACAATGCCAGGGTGATATCCTATTTGTAGAACTTTCTGAACACCCCACTAATGTAATACACACAGGATATAGAACCGGGGAAAAAACGCTTGCATTTACCTATGAGTGAGCGCAAATGCAAGAAGGCGTATCATACTTGGATGATAAATGTCGAGAGAAAGGTGTATGTTTATGGTGAACATGTGAAAATGAATGCAAAACAATTGAAAAGCATAAGATGAATAAGCTTCGTATTTGGGTCCGAAGAAAAGTCCTCCTTGGACCATAAGTACCGTGAGGTTTTGAACCCCGAGCTTGTGTTCCAACTTAATGCATTTTTACATTGCACACCATTGTGTGTGTGTGTGTGTGTGTGTGTGTGTGTGTGTGTGTGTGTGTGTGTGTGTGTGTGTGTGTGTGTGTGTGTGTGTGTGTGTGTGTGTGTGTGTGTGTGTGTGTGTGTGTGTGTGTGTGTGTGTGTGTGTGTGTGTGTGTGTGTGTGTGAATGATCTGGTGTGTTTTGTTGGTGAGTGGTGAAGGGTATTTGAAGTGGGTGTTCCACCATGTTTGTTTGGTGCTGTGGATTCTGGATGCGGAGGTGTTGTTGTTGTTGTAGTCTGCGTTCGCACTGGCTGGGGGTGTGGGTATGTACGCATCCAGATGCAGTTGCTGCATGTGGATGTGTACGTGCCCCTGCTGGCCCACCTTAGCTGACCGTATCGAGGTTGAAGGGCCGAAACGGGATGATGCTGAGGACCTCGACTGAGGACCCGGTCAGTGCGGCACACTTGTGACCAGGTGTGTTTTGAACTTATATATACATATATATATATATATATATATATATATATATATATATATATATACATACATACATATATACATATACATACATACATATAGGATTGTAAATAACCAATTTATATATGTGGGAAAATTATGTTGGGAAAGTTATGTTGCCCAGACTGGGAATCGAATCCAGATCCGCTGGTGAACTTCACAAGTGGTCAACCATCTGTGCGACCCCTGACCCTGATCAAGCATTTTCCACATTTAGAATTGCCACTCTCCTTCCACCACTGCCTCCGCAGCACTCACTGCCAACCATAGGAGCAGCAACGGCCTGCTCACGAGAGGGTCCAGAGCACTGGTACGGTTCACCAGAGGACCTGGGGGTGATTCCCAGTATGGGCGCGTAATTTTCCCACATATGTAAATTATATATATATATATATATATATATATATATATATATATATATATATATATATATATGGGTGTGGCAGGTCTGGTGCAAGCCACACGAGTCCGTTTATTACATCATAAGAGCCATAAACAAATGGGAGGAAGGGCTGTGTAGGTAATGCAAAGACTAGTTTAACTGCTTTTAAGTTGAAATGAATTTCACCTGTTCTTTAGAGATGGCTTAATCATGACATAATAAAATGAAGAGTGCAAAGGCTTATGAAAATTCAATGGTGAGAATCACTTAGAAATTTAAAAATTCTCATATCCAGATCTGTATTCAGATCTTCACCAAAATGGAAATGATTCGTCCATGTTATACTCCCAACCTGTCCATCAAGTTTCGTACAAATCCGGCCATAACTTTTTCAGATATCATGCTATGTACTGTATATCGGTTTTAGCACTATCACCGAATGATGAAGAATCACTTTTTAAAATCTCGGATCCAGATCCTTCACCAAAATCGAATAATTTCGTCCTTGTCAGATACCCAACTTTTCCACCAAATTTCGTCCGAATACATCTACAAATTTTTGAGATATCCTGCTCACGGACAAACAAATTAGAAAGATATGCAGAGCACGATACTTGCCAAATCCCTAAAAAATAATTAACCTTAAAAATAATTGGCAGTTGAATTCAAAGACCAAATATGCAAATCTTTTTCAAATTTCAAGTCAATCATATGAAAATTAAGGAATTTAGAAATTACACCTAAGTTGTTGACCTATGTTGTCCTATGTTGATCCCAAAAATAATTGGTGGTTGAATTCAGTGAGCTGACATGCAAATCCTCTTCAAATTTAAGTCCATTGAATGAAGATTGACAATTTTAGAAATTTCATCTATGTTGACCTTTTGACCTTAATCCCTCAAAAATAATTGGTGGTTGAATTGAGTGACCTGATCTACAGATTCCAAGTTAATCTGATGACAATTGATGATTTTAAAAAGTGCACCCAAGTTGTTGATCTTTGGCCAATGTTGACCTTTTGGCCTATGTTGACCTCAAAAATAATTAGCAGTTAAATTTGCAGACCTGATGTGCAAATCCTTTTCAAATAGCAAATCAATTAGATGGAAATTGATGATTTTAGAAATTTGGCAAAGTTGTTGACCTTTGACCTATGTTGACCTTTTGACCTCAAAATCAATAGGCTTCTTGCTTATGAGAAACTCCACCATTTCATGAAATTTCCTGAAGATCAGTTTCAAATTCTGACCTGTAGGCGATTGGCATACAGACAAACAGACAAACAGATAGACAGACAAACAGACAAACAGATAGACAGACAAACAGACAGACAGACAAACAGACAGTGGTGGAAACATGACCTCCATCCACCTTTGGTGGCAGAGGTAATTATATACAGTATGAGCAGTCCACAACGGTATCCTCACCTGCACATAATCTCATGCGTGAGAAGCACCCGACACATCTCGGGGTTTTTGTCTTGTCCTTCATATATGATCGCCTGCAAGACAAATCATGAAAATGGCCTCATCGTCTAAAGAAAGAGAGAGATCTTCAGGGATCATGTCATCCACACCAAAGCAGGAACTGACATCACCATCAGAAGATGAAAATATCAACAATAAAGTTTTTCAATCAGTTATAATATTTTTTAAAATTCCAATATTGTGTACTTTATATCCTAAAAATATCAGGTGAAAGTATTTATTTATATCTATTTTGTGGCATACACTACGAGGCAATACAAGTCAAAAACTGATATTAGGGCATCGTGCTGATGTGAACCAAAAGGAATGACAAAGATATGGCATCATGTTCAAGCATTCACTTTGATCCGGTCATGGAGTGTTTGTTTTCAAAGGCAATTTTAAAGTTTGTGTTCTTCACAGACAAGGTACAGCTCGATGCAGACAGGCGCCGGTTTCCCTGGGATATGAATGTTGTACTCAGACAAATTAATAGTGTATATTGTCTAATGTTCACACTTTCTTAAAATAAGAATGCTGAATCAGATGAGAACAACGTAGCCATTAAAAAAAAAAAAAATGAACAGTGAATAATGAAATTAAGTCCTGTCAGGTGGCCTTGAGGAATCTCCAAACGTGTTATAGATAAGAAGCACTCCATTCCCAGAGCATAACATAGGGCCACAGGTGCGGTTAAAGACCAGGGATAATCCCAATTATAGGGTCAAGATAGCCAGCCTGCTCTATATCATGTATTTTACATATATCATGTATATATATATTTTTTGTATACTGAATCGAGGCTCGTGAAAGAGCTAACATTTACTTCACAAAAAATCAACCAGACAAACAAATATACAAAAAGAGGGAGCGGAAGACAAGATGGGGAGAGAAGGGGAAGCACACAAACACTTGAGAGCACACAACATTTGAGAGCAGGGAGATGTGTGGGAGGGATAGTATATATATATATATATATATATATATATATATATATATATATATATATATATATATATATATATATATATATATATGAATATATATATATATATATATATATATATGTATATATACATTATACATATATATTATTTATATATATATATGTATATATTTATATATATTATTATATATATATTATATTATATATATATTTCACATATGTAAAATATTAATATATATATTTATTACATATATTTAATTTTATATATATATTATATATATTAACATGTTATATATATTCTATATTATTATATATATTATATTATTATATATGTTATATATATTATATTATTATATTTATATTATATATATATATATATATATATATATATATATATATATATATTATATATATATACTGTATATATATAATATATATATATATATATATATATATATATTATATTATTATATATATATTATATATATATACAGACTTGGCATTTAATATGGAATATATCTTTTTTCTTGACTTGGGTTTACTTTCTGAACTCAGTATATCAATCTGGTGAGTTTCTTTTACCCTTCGGTGATG
>NC_136263.1:72183643-72193643 GCF_964187855.1 Myxine glutinosa
GCCATAAACAAATGGGAGGAAGGGCTGTGTAGGTAATGCAAAGACTAGTTTAACTGCTTTTAAGTTGAAATGAATTTCACCTGTTCTTTAGAGATGGCTTAATCATGACATAATAAAATGAAGAGTGCAAAGGCTTATGAAAATTCAATGGTGAGAATCACTTAGAAATTTAAAAATTCTCATATCCAGATCTGTATTCAGATCTTCACCAAAATGGAAATGATTCGTCCATGTTATACTCCCAACCTGTCCATCAAGTTTCGTACAAATCCGGCCATAACTTTTTCAGATATCATGCTATGTACTGTATATCGGTTTTAGCACTATCACCGAATGATGAAGAATCACTTTTTAAAATCTCGGATCCAGATCCTTCACCAAAATCGAATAATTTCGTCCTTGTCAGATACCCAACTTTTCCACCAAATTTCGTCCGAATACATCTACAAATTTTTGAGATATCCTGCTCACGGACAAACAAATTAGAAAGATATGCAGAGCAAGCACGATACTTGCCAAATCCCTAAAAAATAATTAACCTTAAAAATAATTGGCAGTTGAATTCAAAGACCAAATATGCAAATCTTTTTCAAATTTCAAGTCAATCATATGAAAATTAAGGAATTTAGAAATTACACCTAAGTTGTTGACCTATGTTGTCCTATGTTGATCCCAAAAATAATTGGTGGTTGAATTCAGTGAGCTGACATGCAAATCCTCTTCAAATTTTAAGTCCATTGAATGAAGATTGACAATTTTAGAAATTTCATCTATGTTGACCTTTTGACCTTAATCCCCTCAAAAATAATTGGTGGTTGAATTGAGTGACCTGATCTACAGATTCCAAGTTAATCTGATGACAATTGATGATTTTAAAAAGTGCACCCAAGTTGTTGATCTTTGGCCAATGTTGACCTTTTGGCCTATGTTGACCTCAAAAATAATTAGCAGTTAAATTTGCAGACCTGATGTGCAAATCCTTTTCAAATAGCAAATCAATTAGATGGAAATTGATGATTTTAGAAATTTGGCAAAGTTGTTGACCTTTGACCTATGTTGACCTTTTGACCTCAAAATCAATAGGCTTCTTGCTTATGAGAAACTCAACCATTTCATGAAATTTCCTGAAGATCAGTTTCAAATTCTGACCTGTAGGCGATTGGCATACAGACAAACAGACAAACAGACAAACAAACAGACAAACAGATAGACAGACAAACAGACAGACAGACAAACAGACAGTGGTGGAAACATGACCTCCATCCACCTTTGGTGGCAGAGGTAATTATATACAGTATGAGCAGTCCACAACGGTATCCTCACCTGCACATAATCTCATGCGTGAGAAGCACCCGACACATCTCGGGGTTTTTGTCTTGTCCTTCATATATGATCGCCTGCAAGACAAATCATGAAAATGGCCTCATCGTCTAAAGAAAGAGAGAGATCTTCAGGGATCATGTCATCCACACCAAAGCAGGAACTGACATCACCATCAGAAGATGAAAATATCAACAATAAAGTTTTCAATCAGTTATAATATTTTTTAAAATTCCAATATTGTGTACTTTATATCCTAAAAATATCAGGTGAAAGTATTATTTATATCTATTTTGTGGCATACACTACGAGGCAATACAAGTCAAAAACTGATATTAGGGCATCGTGCTGATGTGAACCAAAAGGAATGACAAAGATATGGCATCATGTTCAAGCATTCACTTTGATCCGGTCATGGAGTGTTTGTTTTCAAAGGCAATTTTAAAGTTTGTGTTCTTCACAGACAAGGTACAGCTCGATGCAGACAGGCGCCGGTTTCCCTGGGATATGAATGTTGTACTCAGACAAATTAATAGTGTATATTGTCTAATGTTCACACTTTCTTAAAATAAGAATGCTGAATCAGATGAGAACAACGTAGCCATAAAAAAAAAAGAAAAATGAACAGTGAATAATGAAATTAAGTCCTGTCAGGTGGCCTTGAGGAATCTCCAAACGTGTTATAGATAAGAAGCACTCCATTCCCAGAGCATAACATAGGGCCACAGGTGCGGTTAAAGACCAGGGATAATCCCAATTATAGGGTCAAGATAGCCAGCCTGCTCTATATCATGTATTTTACATATATCATGTATATATATATTTTTTGTATACTGAATCGAGGCTCGTGAAAGAGCTAACATTTACTTCACAAAAAATCAACCAGACAAACAAAATATATAAAAAGAGGGAGCGGAAGACAAGATGGGGAGAGAAGGGGAAGCACACAAACACTTGAGAGCACACAACATTTGAGAGCAGGGAGATGTGTGGGAGGGATAGTATATATATATATATATATATATATATATATATATATATATATATATATATATATATATATATATGTATATATACATTATACATATATATTATTTATATATATATATGTATATATTATATATATTATTATATATATATATTATATTATATATATATTTCACATATGTAAAATATTAATATATATATTTATTACATATATTTAATTTTATATATAATATATATATTATATATATTAACATGTTATATATATTCTATATTATTATATATATTATATTATTATATATGTTATATATATTATATTATATATATATTATATTATATATATATATATATCTATATATATATATATATATATATATATATATATATAATATATTATATATATATATATATATATTATATTATTATATATATATTATATATATACAGACTTGGCATTTAATATGGAATATATTTTTTTTCTTGACTTGGGTTTACTTTCTGAACTCAGTATATCAATCTGGTGAGTTTCTTTTACCCTTCGGTGATGTCTTTGTTAAAAGAACCATGTCACTGATTGTCTGTCGCAGCAAGAAGTCAATAACAGGATTATATCACAGGTGGCGTGACAAAATGTACGGACAGGTACATTTGACGATTGGCTTCACAATCGGGTATATAAGGGTTGTTGTGTTCTGTATTAGTGGAATACAACTGCTGCACGTCTACAAAAGTTATTGCCGCTTCCTCTGGAGATGGTCCGTCAACTCGACAATGCTGTTTGTCATGGAGTGGTGGCTTTACGAAATTCTGGCATGAAACAGCGTGCTATTGCTCGGCAGTATGGCATCACTCAAGGTCAGGTGTCAAAGATCCTGAAATGAAATGCTCAGAGGGGTGTCCCTACTCCACTACCGAGGCCAGGACGTCCACGCAGAACCACAAGGAGAGATGATCACCAGCTGCACCGGTTAGTCTGCAATGGCCGTACCAAGTCAGCTAATCGGCTTAGGGCTGAGTGGCAGCAACTGACAAATGTGCCTGTATCCGGAAGGCTAGTCAACCAACGAATGGTTCAAGCAGGCTATCGTGCCAGGCGTCCCCTGAGAAAGCCACGCCTGACCAGGCAACACAGTCAGTGCCGATCGCAATGGGCCAGAGAGCACCGTCAATGGCAGCCAGGACACTGGAATCACGTGACCTTCAGTGACGAGTCTAGATTTCTGGTCTATCGTCAAGATGGCCGCGTCCGAGTGTGCAGACAAGTGCATGAAGCCCACAACGAAGATTTATAGTGCCAAGAGTCCAAGCTGGAGGTGGTGGGGTGACCGTTTGGGCTGCTTTTCATGCAGGGGGCAAAACTGACCTGGTTGTTCTGAATGGAAACCTGAACCAGTTCAAGTACAGGGTCATTCTGGAAGAAACATTGCTTCCATTTGCTCGTGCAGCCTTTCGGGGAAACATTGTCTTCCAAGATGACAATGCACGGCCTCATCATGCTCACATGATCCAACACTTTCTTGCTGACCGTGGTGTAGAGCATATGGAGTGGCCTGCCATGTCCCCGGATATGAATCCGATAGAGAACTTGTGGGCAGAATTAACGCGTCAAATCGACAACTTGGACCAGCAGCCGCCCTCTATGCGTGAATTGCAGCAGACTATTGTCACTGCATGGCAAGCGATTCCTGTCCAAACCTTGGCAAAACTCGTGAACAGCATGCCTCAACGTGTACGTGCTCTCCTGAATGCTCGTGGGGGTTACACGAAGTACTGAACTGTAATTTTACTGTCCGTAATCCCAGTCATAATTTAGCTTTTGTTTTTGTTGAAAAAAAATTTGGCTAATGTGCAAAATAAAGAGATACTTCTGGAAAACGTACAGAAGTTTAACACAGTACTGTCCGTGAATTGAGTTCGATATCAGTTTACATCACTTTCAAGGATCAATTTATTTGCTTCGAAATGTCAAATGTGGTTTTTGTTTCTTTTAAAGGTCACATTAACAAAATCTAGAATAATTTCAACATAATTCCAATGAACTTTTGGTTCTAAGTCATCTTGAAAAGTAGGTTCACCCCCACAAAAAAAAAATTCCATATTAAATGCCGTCTGTATATTATATTATTATATATATATTATATATATATTTATATATATATATATATATATATTATATATATATTTATATATATATATATATATATATATATATATATATATATATATATTATATATATATATATTGTTGCGAATATGGAATTTGGCCTCCATATCCGCTTGTAAATATTCCCCTATTTTCTCCGATACTCCCCAACTCTCCCTTACCCCATTCCCTAGTCCCATTGTCTGTAAACAACACCCATTAGAGCCGATCTTCCCCTTCATCCCCCCATTAAAATGTCGTGCCCAGGTCCCCCGCACCACACGTAGACAACTTTCGGACATCTTCCTAGTTATTCTTATTCTATGTCAGTTAAGGCCTCGTTCCCATTAATTATGACTCTTCGTTGCACCAGAATGTGATTATATGGCACCTGTTAGGAAGTTTAGGACCTCCCCATACCTCTCCGCATCTCTTCCCCATGAAGAAGCGCCAACTACAACAACAACAACAAAAGAGGGGGGCGGCGCGGTGACGGCATGGGGAGTGGGCGTCCTCCTTCCGGCTCGGTTAGCCGCCATTGACCACGCGCTCCACGGGGTTACCACGAAGGGGCTCCCTGTCGGCCCCTCGTCAAGGGCGGAGCCGGTAACCCCCGCACCCAATGAGAAGCCATGGGCCGATGCCATCTGGGGCGGCGCTAACGAGCCGAGGGCGTGTCACTCCCCGCCGGATATACGCGGCCCCGCGCCGGACGTGACGTCAGATGCGCCCCGAGCTTGGAAGGACAAGACGCCACCCCCCACGAGCGCTGAGCGACCTCCCCGCATCTGCTGGACACCAACGTACGCGATTCTGTCCCTGAGCCAGGTGCACCTGAGCCATCGACTGCCGCTTTCCTGGCCATCAAACCCCGTGTGAGTGAGCCTTGTCCCGTTTATCTGTGGTCTGTCTAGGGTTAATATAAGGTTGTGTCTAAGTGCCCACCTTCCTATGTTTCCCTCTTGTCCCTGTAATCTAACCTTTTTCCGTACGAATATACTTGAGAACTGAACCCCTGGTGTCGTATTGTGTCATTATAATCCAGCCGGGTGTCTTCTTTTTCTTATTGAGCCAGCATAGCGCGATTAGTCAACATTCGGGCACAATCGGGTAACTTGTACGGATACGGCGGCCATCCCGCTCGGCCCACCATACCATCAAAGTCGTATCTGTAACAATTGGTGTCGAGGAGTGAGATTCGGACCCGGGACTAAATTAGTTAGGCCCAAATTTTGGGAGGGAAAATCGATCCGGAGCGCGTACTGCGCTCGACAAAATCGATCCGGAGCGCGTACGGCGCTCGACAAAATCGATCCGGAGCGCGGGTACTGCGCTCGACGAAAGTATAACGGCGAAATTTCGAATTTGTTTTACGAAACTCGAATTTTGAAAGTCGCGCTATGGCGGATCAAGACGGCTGGGGTCCGGTAGGGGAGAGTGAAGCAGGGTCGGTCCAGGACCAAATTGAGACACGTGAGGAGAGCGAAACAGCGGGGGTAGCAGACGCGCGAAATGGCGCCTCGCACATAGCTACGTGGGCCGCACCCGCTGCACAAGTGGGAGGGATGGCCCAGATGCAGGTCCTCATGGAGCAATTTATGGCGCAAATGCAGGCGTCCCTCAAACTGCAGAGTAACCAATTGGGGGTAATGGGGAACCGGATGGATGCTCAGGGTGAGCGATTGGAGGGCCAAATGGGGGTAATGGGAAACCAAATGGGGGTAATGAGGGACGAAGCGAGGGGTACCGGTGAGAAGTTAGACAATAATTTTGAGGAGTTAGACAAGAAAATTGGGAAGTTAGACAAAAATTTTGAGGGGTTAGACAATGGGATAAAAGAGGTGAGAAATGGGTTAGAGGGGGTAGAAAATAGAATGGCTGCCCAGGAGAATCAGATAGAGGGAGTGAAAACTGGGTTAACGGGGGTAGAAAACAGAATGGCCGCTCAAGAGAATCAAATGGAAGGGATGCAAAAAGGGTTAGAGGGGTTAGAAAACACCATGGAAGGCAAATTGAGGGACATGAGGGACCAAGCGGAAAGGGAAGTTAACCAAATGGGGCAGCAGATAGAGGGGGTCAGAATGGGGGTAGAAACCAAACTGGATGCTCACAGGGAGGAAATGGAGCAGATGAGGGTGGCATCTGGGCAGGAGATGCAAGTGATGGGAGAGGAGATCAGAAGAGGAGTGAGTGAGGAGGTCGGAGGAGTGCGCGAGGAGGTGAGGCACTGTAAGGAGCGCATGGAGAAAGAGGTGAGAAAGGGGACTGTAAAATTGCAAGGTGGTATAGAGGAGTTGACGCTGGGAGTAGAACAACTGACAGTGGGACAAAAGGAGTTGGGGGACCAGGTAAAGAAGAACACAGCGGTAATAGAGGGTTTAAAATCGACACAGAAGGAGATGAAAAAGGACGTAGGGGTAATTAAAAAAGAGTGCCAGACGGTACATGAGGACCTGACGAGGAAAATGGACAAGGTGGTAGAGGTAATGGAGGTTAAAGAGCGGGAGGTGCGGGAGCACATAGAAAAAAATAAAGTGGAGTTAGAGGAAGAACTTAAAGGGGCGCACGAAGAGATGAAGGAGATGAAGCAAAAATTAGAGGAAGTGGAAGAAGGGGTGAGCGAAATTAAGAAGCGACGGAGAGAGGATAAGAAAGAGATAAAGGAGGAAGTAAAAGAATTGGTCCAAAGTCTGTGTTCGGATCGTGATGATGTGCTCATTAACCGGATGAGGGATTCGCAGGTGATGGAGGAGAAGCGAAGAGAAAGAGGACCCGGTGTAAGTGGTGACCAATATGGTCGTGCGTATGATGCGCCAGGTGATTTAATAAGCTTGGGGGTCGAGATGGACCCGGGTGTTCGTGAAAGGCCGTTGGTGAAGTGTGCGACAGGTCTGGTGTGCGAAAGAGGAGGTGTGCGAGAAAGTCCGACTCTGGGGTGTGTGAGGAAAAAGTGCGTGCCAAGGAGTGAGTGTGCTGGCGAGAGTGAGTCGGTCGTAGCGCGTGTGCGAGGGAGCACATGGAAGCGTGGTGTGGTGAGTGTTACAGAGGGTGTGACGGGAGAGTGTGCGCAGGAGTGTGCGCGAGAAAGGTGTGTGACGGACAGGTGCATGAGGAAAGAGTGCGCTGTCAGAAGTAAGGAAGAGTGTCCACCTGTGGTGAGTGTTACAGAGGGTGTAACGGGAGAGTGTGCGCGAGGAAGGTGTGTGACGGACAGGTGCATGGGGAAAGAGTGCGCTGGCAAAGGCAAGGAAGAATGCACAGCTGTGGTGAGTGTTACAGAGGGTGTAACGGGAGAGTGTGCGCGAGAAAGGTGTGTGACGGACAGGTGCATGAGGAAAGAGTGTGCTGTCAAGAGTAAGGGTGAGTGCGCTGTCAGGAATGGAGGTGAAAGTAGTGAGAGTGACATGGAGCGTGAGTTAGTTGTGACAGGTGAGCGAGGATGTACACCTGGGATGGAAGGATGCACACCTGGAATGGTAGAGCGTGAGTGGGAATGCACGCTGGAGTTGGTGGTGAGGCACGTGGTTGGGTGTGCGAATGAGGGCACACCTGTGATTGTCACAGAGGAGGTGACCGAGGAGGGGGCGCGAAGAGGTGTATTGGTGAGGTGTGCGAGCGACGAATGTGTGCCAAAGTGTTCGGTGGTCAGGTGTGTGACCAAGGCTGTGAGTGGAATGGGTGTACCTGGGTGTGTAAGGAAGGGTACGAGGAGCATGGGCACAGCTGGATGTGTGAGCAAGGAACGGGCTGCGGGGTGTAAGCGTCCAGGTGAAGCATCGACGTTACACGGGTTAGAGGTTAGAGCGACTTTTAGCCGAAGCAGGCCCTCGGTGCGTGCCGGGCCTCGCTTTGAACGGCCGCGTCCGTGCTCCACTAGGCGGAGCTGGCAGCCCGATAGAAAGGGTCGTCATGGCGACCACTTTTTGTTGAGGAATTCCGGCAGGTCGAGATCGGGACATTGGATGGCTCCGTGCCGAGATGGTGCGTGGGATCTCGGCCCGGGTAAGCCCCCGTCCCTGCCCCGAATGCCGGATGCATCCAGCCGCTGGCACAAAACAACCAGCATCCATTGCTTGGCTTCACGAAGCCGGGCTTTGGACAGGGAGTGGCGCACCGAGAGGTATTAGTGAGTCGACTGGGTGATGAGGTTAGTGTTTTGGACCCAAAATTAGAGAAAAACAAAATTTGATGATTGGCAAGGGATTGGCAGTAGTGATTGGCAGATGATGGGTAGTGCTTGGCAAATTTTTGATTTATTGAAATTTGATGTGCAAAATTGGTAGTGAGAGACCCCCGATGTGGTGGGATGGCAAATCCACCATCCCTCACAGTGTGGGGCAAAGGAGCTATAGTTTATGGGGTGTATGGCAGTGAAAACTAGCCCGGGTGGGTTAGGATATATCAATAGGGCCCTAGAAGATGACAGTAGGTAACGTTAAGTTTAGTTAGTGACTGATACCTGTAGTGGGGACGCAGGTAGATTAGTATGGATGATAATGACGAGGGAGCGCAATAGTTTAAAGGGACGACTGGGAAGCGCAAGTTTCAGAAGGGAGTAGTTAGCTGAGATGATGCCGTGTGTGTGAGGATGGAACAGGTGTGATTGCACAGGTGTGCAACTGGACAGGTGTGTGGAGCCGTGTATGAGTAATGAGTGTTGTGGATCAGCGCGAATGCGCTTGGGGAGAGAAGGGTGCAGGTGGCACCAGGTGTGAGAGCACAGGTGTGCAGGTACAGGTGTGTGGAGAGAGTTGGAGTGAGTGGTACGGAGTGGTGTGCATGGTGCGAAGGTGTGGATGGGGGAAGAGTGGACCCCTTTCACGAGTACCCGGGGCGGGTAGTGTAAGTGTTAGGTAGAGGGTACAGGTAAATTGTGGTTGGATATTGGCATTTGTGGTGCGGTTGCAGAATGGTGTTGTGAATGGGTGCATTAGTGTTGTGGAAATGGCTGGGCGTGTAGCCTGTTAGTGTGTGTAGTTGGTTGGGCACTCCACCACTGTGAGGATGTCGGCCAGGTGAGGCCGCAGGTGGGCTCTGGGAGCCGGTAGTTGTGAGTGGGTGCCTGAGGATCCCGGGTGTGGATCGGGCAGCCCAGTGCCAGAGAGGGCACGGAGTGGGGAGAGAGCCAGAGGGCCTTCCCCAGGTAGTTAGGTTAGGGTGAGGAGCAGGTAAGCTCGGAGGCAACTGCAGTGGTGGAGGTGTGCAGGTGGGTAGACCCACTGGGAGAGGTACACGCCACAGCCCAGAAATTGTGCGAGGGCACCGGGAGATGAATCGGGGGAGTGAGACCCCAAATTGAAGAGCACCACAGTTTGGCCAATGGGAATTGGTTTTTAGAACCCATAGTGTAAGAGGGCCAATGGGTTGGCCGGAGAAAGACCCCGGGTAGTGTAAAGTTGTTAAAGTCATTTAGGAAATAGTTAGGATTGATGAACCTGTCGCACCATACGCAGCCACTTACCTGTGGTGATGATGATGACTCCACACCTGTGTTTTCTTTGTTTGTGTTGCAGAAATGAGAATTGCTGTTGGATTTGTGAGACGCATCACGAC
>NC_136263.1:72198643-72201143 GCF_964187855.1 Myxine glutinosa
GTGTGTTTTTTTGTGTTAAACCAGTGCCATTACATACTTCCACGTTTTGTGAATAAATAAATAAAATCAACAAAATCTCTGAATTTGGCTCAAGTCATTTGTCAAACATACATACTCCACTAATATGTGGCATTATTTTTTATAGATAAGTTATGATTTCGGAATAATGTCCTCGGTTATTGCGCTGATCCAGTAAAACGCAACCCGTGCTTAACTTTTTGCCATGTGCACGTGCTGTTTAATAACTTTACCATATTACACAGGATGGCCACAAATTACTGTTCCAAATTCTAACTGTAATAAAAAAGAAAGAAAATGGGATGTGATGATCCAGTTTACACCACATAGAAGAGCATTTCTCAAAGTTTTATTGGTTTAATTTTGTTTCCAGGTCTCTCATGTGACACAAGTGACATAACATATACTGTAAATGTCATCCCGACCAGAAAAGGCGCAGTGTGTTGCCAGGTTTATCGAGACCAAATGAGCTACGCAGGTTCAATGAAGCTTCAGGAAGACCTATGGAATACAATTCATGAGTGGCAAAAAAGTATATGTAGACCCAGAGCATCCCGCAGAGGAAGGAGGTTGGCCGCTTGACAATATAAATTTGAGAAATATTCTTTCACATATCTAGCAAACTGCATGGTATCCCATTTCATTATATTTTATTATCCCGTCACCCGCTCAGCAGGAAACCGGGTTTTGCAATCACTTCTGCATGTCTATATGTGTGTGTGTGTGTCTGTCCGGACCGTAACTTTACCATTTGGGCTATTGTCATCAAATTTTCAACAAAAATTTATTATGATAACATGGAGAAGACAAATTAATAATTTGGTTGAAACGTCAAAAGGACAAACGTCAGCGTCACATTCACAGTGCACGTGTGGCAGTCCAATAGCTCGATGAGCATGACACTGGTGTTATCTATAGTCATGGCCTTCTAAGTCACCAGATCTAAACCCAATCTAACATTTATGGGATGTTCTGGAACGACGACTGAGACAGCGTTTTCCATCTCCATCAAACAGGTGTGAGCTGATTGACTTTATCATGTGAGAATGGTGCTGCATCCCTCCTGCAGAATTCCAGATGCTGGTGGACTCTATGCCATGGTGCATACAAGCTGTACTGGCTGCACGTGGCGGTCCAATGCCCCATTAAGTGAATTTACACTGGTGTTTCCATTTTTTGTCCACTACTTCCATCTATATATATATATATATATATATTGCATATATAAGCATACCATACAGTCAAGCACTCAGAGTAAGACGCATTTGCTCAACAAAAATGGCAGAAGAAACTTCTCTCTGCCAATTAGAAACACACTTCATTGCAAGAAACTATGACCCTCACTCTGTGAAAGAAGCAATAACCCGAGCAAAACGCATACCGAGAGCAGACCTTCTGACTTACAAACCCAAACCTGCAACTAACCGTGTCCCACTGGTAACCACCTACTCTGCTACCTCATCCCAATTGCCAAGTATTCTGAATAAGGCCCTTCCTCTCCTCCATCAATCAGAAACACTCGGCACCACATTTCCTCAACCTCCACTAACATCATTTCGACGTGGTCGGACACTGAGGGACCTCTTGGTAAAAGCAAAGCACCCACAGCCCCACAACAAAGAAACTAGGATCCCTGGCTTCTATGAATGCACAGCAAAAAAATGTATTATTCACAAGCATTTACTAGAAGGAAACAAATTTTGTAGTTCTAGCACTGGACAAAAATTCCCCATCACCTCCTATATGAACTGCAAATCTACATGGGTCATATACCTAATCACTTGCCAAAAGTGCAACAAACAATATGTTGGAAAAACTGAGAATACACTCTACACACGATTTAATAACACCCGGTCAGAAATCAATAACTTCCACACCAGTCAGGGCAAATCTCTACCTTACACGATACACTTTAATCAACCGGATCACTCTATAAATGACATTCAAATCTCTGCCATTGAATCAATCACAAATCGATCACACACCACGATTCTGAAACGTGAGTCCTTTTGGATACATAAACTTCGGACAAAAATCCCTCATGGCATAAATTTTGATGATTAAAGCATGTTCCAACATCAACCCAATCAAATTGTTAACTGTAACCCATTCATTCATTCATTCATTCATTCACCCATTCACCCATTCATTCATTCTACCTTTATATGTCATTTATATAAATATATAAATATATTATATGAATATAAATGGTATATGAATATATGCTTGTGTGTTTATATATGTATGTATCTCTATATTTGTATATGCACGTGCACCGGAACTGTAACGCAAACGGTAACTGTAAGGTGCGCTTCACTTCCGTTGAACTTGGGGCCGGTGAGTGAGCTTTGGCATGGCTCTTCCTTTTGTATGCATTTTCTACACATATCACACATCTTACACACATATAACTACACATACTTGACTGATATACATGCCTACTGTTTTTGTAGACTCAGAAGTTGACCTTTGTTGGTCGAAA
>NC_136263.1:72203643-72206143 GCF_964187855.1 Myxine glutinosa
TTGTCTACCGCTCCCGATGTTATTTGTTTTGTGTGTCTGTTTGTCTTTCTGTGTGATTAATGTTCGCTCTTTCACGAGCCTCGATCTTGAATACAAAAAAAAAAAAAAAAAGAGAGATCATTGATGAAGACCAGAAAAAGCACAGAGCCCAGAACACTACCTTGGGGAACTCCAGCCTGAACAGGTAGAGGAGATGAGAGAAACCCATTCAGGGCCACACGTTGACTATGACCAGAGAGGAAGTCCGCCAGCCATGCGTGGAGATTTCCATGGATACCAAAGGAGGAGAGTTTGGTGAGCAGAGCAGGGTGCCAGACCGTGTCAAGGGAGACGGCTCTAATTTCCTGTTTGGCGTTGAGGACCTCCATCCATTGTTGAGAAAGCAGAAGCAGCATGTCCAGAGTAGAGTGACCAGGTCTGAAACCAAATTGATGATCAGAGATCAAGCCATTGGAGAAGAGGAAAGATTTCATATCTGAAGCAATGATGGATTCCATGACTTTGCTGATAATTGGGAGAAGGCTGATTGGTCTGTAGTTGCTGGGATCTGTTTTTGCACCTTTTTTGTGCAAAGCGGTGATGTTGGCTGATTTCCAAGCAGATGGCAGATGACCTTGAGCAAAAGAGAGAGTGAAGAGAACAGAAAGAGGGAGTGAAAGAGCGGAAGCACATGATTTTAGGACCCGTGGGCTGATGCCGTCAGGACCAGTTGCAGAATCAGAGTCGAGGGTTGACAGAAACTTTTCCACCTTGTCAGGAGGAAAGGACACAGAGTCCAGGAGCAGCTGGGTACGACTGGGTACGGTGGGTACAGAGAGGGATGGGTTTGGGACACAAGATTTAGAGGCAAACACAGAGTTGAGGCATTCAGCTTTTTCACGTGCGGAGTCAGCCGTTAAGCCATTTGAGGGGAGGGAGGGGATGGAGGGGGAACAAACACCAGAAACAGATTTGACCAGACGCCACCAGGATTTGGAAGAGGGAGACAGATAAGAGAGTTCGGTCTTGAGAACGGTGAGATATTGTTTCCTGGCTCTCCTGAGAGTGGACACACACTTGTTTCGGGCTTTGTGAAAGGAAATGAGATTTCCTTCCGTTGGATGTGCTTTCCAGGAGACGAAAGCAAGTTGTTTCAGGGCAACAGCCTCACCACAAGATTCCGTGTACCATGGACGGGAGGAAGGGTATGACAACTGAAGACGAGATGGGATAAATCTGTGCATGAGAGAGAGCAATTTACTTTGAAAGAATTCCCAGGATGAGTTGATGTCAGAGGCGGTAGAGATGGGAGACCAGTCCAGATGATTGATGGCTGCTTGAAGACCGTGCCAGTTGGCCTGAGTGAAATGCCAGACTCGTCGATGCTGAGGAGGCTCTCTGAGAATGGTCAGAGAGATGTCCACTTTGACAAGCACATGATCAGATGAGCCTATTGGAGCAGAAGAAGAGCAGCAGACATTTTCAGGGAAGTTTGTCATAACCAAATCCAGAAGAGAAGATGCTCCGTTGACTGAGATCCGGGTCGGGAAATTGACAGATTGTGTCAGTCCCAGTGAGTCGCAGAAGTCCTTTGCTGAAGAGCCATGGCTGGTGAGAGAGGTACCCACACCCAGCCAACTGGCATGGTGACAATTGAAATCACCACATATGAGGAAGAGAGAGTTGGGATGGGTAGATAGAAGTTGGTCCATATTATCAGACAGCGAGATGTAGATGGAGTCATCGCTGTTTGGTGGACGGTACAACACACATATGAACAAAAGGTGGGAGCGAAGGGGAAGCCGTAGCCAAAGGTATTCCTGGGGGTGAGGTGGAGAGAGGGCAGTGGAGGGCGAGTGAGGAAGAGAGTTTTTTATAAAGATAGCAACCCCACCTCCAGGACGAGGCTCAGGTCTATCATACCGGAGGAGGGAGTAACCTGGGAGAGATACCAAGGCATCAGAGACATCATGAAGGAGGAAAGTTTCTGTTAAGCAGATCACATCTGGTTTTTCAGAAGCAACCTGTATGGAGAGATCAGTCAAGTTTGAGCGAAGGCCCCGGATGTTTGAGGTCCATACCGTTAATGAAGAGGAAGGGGGAGCATCGGGTCCAGAAAGGGGGGGGGAGGGGTAGTGTAAGATGTGGAAGAGAAGGAAGAGGAAGGGAGAGCTGTTGAAGGTGTGTCAGAGATTTCAGAGATTTCAGAATAGCTTGGAGAAAGGGAAGAATTGGGTGAACAAAAGGTTTGATGGAGATTGGGTGAGGCACAGTGAGGTGTTATTTGAGGAGGGGGAAGAGCGAGGCAGAAGGTTGGGGGAGATGAAGGTGAAAGTTGGAAGGGGGAAGAAGCAGGGAGGATGCTTTGAGGAGGAGGGGTGAGAGGGGAGTCTAGGAGGGGAGGAGTGAGGGAGAGTCTCGGAGGGGAGGGGTGTGGGGGGAGTTTAGGAGGGAGGGAAGGGAAGGGGCAAGGGGGGAGATTTGAAAGGGATGGGTGATGGGGAGGATTTGGAGGGGAGGG
>NC_136263.1:72211143-72248643 GCF_964187855.1 Myxine glutinosa
CGACTTGCCCAGCTGTTCCTTCTGCTATAAATTGAGAAATTTTGTGTGTGTGTGTGTGTGTGTGTGTGTGTGTGTGTGTGTGTGTGTGTGTGTGTGTGTGTGTGTGTGTGTGTGTGTGTGTGTGTGTGTGTGTGTGTGTGTGTGGTGTGCATGCGTGTGGCATGTTTTTGTGTAGTTTTATTGGAGCCTTCTGATATGGAATTTCTGATTTGTGTAGTTCTCGCGAAATGATTGTTATGATCTCATGAGTTAATTAGGCTAATTAACTACAAAGAATCCAGAAGAATTTCCATGTTTCTAAACGCACGCCATGTTAAGGTGTATAGAGCAGCGAATATTGTCGGCGACAATATCACCGACATCATAAGCTGGCGCGGGTTGTATGCCTTCCAACACAGGCACTGATTTTTTTTTTTTTTTTTTTGTATACAAGACCGAGGCTCGTGAAAGAGCTAACATTAATCACACAAAAAGTCAAACCGACACATAAAACAAAAAATAAGGGGAGCAGTAGACCAGATGGGGAGAGAGGGGAAGGACGCAAACACAACATTTGAGAGCAGGGACATCGAGAGAACTGTGGGAGGGAGAGGGCTTGGGGGGAGGTGGGATACGTATAAAACATATGGACCCTGCAAGGACTTCCAGGAAAGAAGTTGGAATTTCAAAAAAGTGTATCTGGGGTGAATTAGCGGGGGTAGAAAAGATCAAGGTTTTGGATGGGGGAAGATAAGAGATGGTGGTGAACAGCTGTTTTAAAGACCTGGAGGGAGGAGTGGGATTGAAGGGAGTGGGGGACTTTGTTCCAGAGGTGGGAGAAAAGGGGAATGAAAGAGTGAAGGTGAGCAGAGAGCCTAGATTTTGGCAGTTTCACCAGAAGAGGGTTGCTGGCAGATCTTGTGCGACCTGTAGGAATATTTGGGGACAGAGCACACAGAGAGCTGGGGGAGCAAGGCCGGAGAGGAGTCGGTAGAAGACAGAAAGCCCACCAACGTGATTTATCGTTTGTTGCATCATTCACTTTTAGAGTGTTTGTATTTCCAAGGGGATCGGAAGACGTGGTTGCTACATTATGGCGTACTCGTACCTCTGGTTGGGCCTCAGTTGCTGGTGCTGCTGCAGGCCTTCCCAGTGGGTGTTGTGCACACAATTATTATAATATGGTCTGTCGCAGTGATGGACGAAAATAAGTCCGTAATCTACCTCTTTTTATGATCTTCCATGACACTCACTCATTTTGTCTTCAGACAAAGTAAGTGATCCGATGTTTGTCGATATGATACCTCTGTAGACCGCAATCCGCATTGACCAGTTTCCTCACTCCTCAGCGCTCAGCATTGTTGGATGGACGAGTCCACTAACGTGCTCGACGAGGGGTGTTGACAATAGGATTGTACTATTGTGAACGTACCCCACGTCGAGCGATTTAATGAACTCGTCGATATAGCACATGAGTATCCACTATCCTGTACCCACACGAATAAATTGACACAAACATGAAGAGAAATTTAAATTCTGAGCAAACTGTACTGCAACCATTATAATTGTGCTCTGCTGTAAACGAGTTTTAATGTAATGCTGTATATTTATGCTCTGCCCATGTTTGCCTCATGCATATCATGCTCCATCCGTGTTTTTCTCATCACATATTCAATTCATGCTCCACCCATGTGTTGCGTCATCCCCACGGCGCTATCTTCACGTCATATCCGCTGGAGTGGCTGCTGCTGATTATTTCGCTTTGGACGGTGGATTTATGTGATGAAAGTATGGTTTTTACCGTCGCACTTGGAATGTTTTATAATAAAGCAAAAGTGATTTAAAACCTCTGAACGTTTGTAAGCCGCCTGGAACGTTCCTTGTTCAAAATAATCTGGACACGAGGGCTCTTCCAGGATATTCAGAGCTTATAATTTATCATAAATCCAGAGTGGAGGGGGGGGGGGTGCGCACCCACTGCACCCTCATCCTGGATCGAAGGGGGGGAGGGTGCGAACCCCCTAGAGTCCCTGTATCGAGAGAGTTACGACAACCCGGAATTAGAAGCCATTTTGTTTCCATTGTTTGCGCCACGCACAAGTGCACTGCCCGCTAGTGTGTATACATTGTGCGTAACCTAGTACAAAATTTGAGTGCCCACTTTGTGTAATTTGTGATTTGCACCTTGCCCCTCGCTTTTGATATGATTTTCTCTTCGTCCAAGATAAGAATCGGATTTTGTTTATTGCAATAATCTTTGTTCAGAAATGTAGTTTTATGTGGGGAGGAGAGGGAGGAGAGGGGGAAAAGGAATAAAAGGGAAAGAGGGGACAGGAAGTGCCGATCATTTTCTGGACTACCTTGCTCTCTTGCGTCTTTCTTCTCTTTTCTAAGCACTTGGAGGCTCCGGCAATTTACGCTATATAAATTCCTATTGTTGTAGCAAGATTGCCTTAAAACAATCTTGACAAATGACAGAAATGTTGATTTTAAATATGAAAATTAAAAAGTAATTTGACTTTTCATGTCGGCGCACCGGGAGAAATACATATGCACAATTAAATTGTAATTATATAAAAGGCCCAGAAATTGCAATCCAGACTTGCAATGGAAGAGTATGCATGTAAAACATACCCGTTTTTCATAGCAATGTACAATTAGTTGTATGGTGTACATCTAAACTATTCCAAATTACATACATGTACATAATAATAACAATAATAACAGTATTGATATAGCGCCTTAGCATGAATGAACAAAGCGCTTCACAACATATCTTGAAGACTACAACTTACATTACACAATCTTAGAAGAATACGACTTAAAGCTACTTTTCAAAAAATACAATTAAGTTACTTTGGAAATAAATGTGTTTTGAGTTTTGATTTGAAAGTTTTTATGTTGTGTGAGGTCCGAATAGTTATAGGTAGTTTGTTCCAGAGGGCAGGTACTGAGTTACAAAAGGCTTTGTCCCCGTATGGCATATGAGTTCTATTACAGACGAGGAGAGTCTTATCAGCGTGTGATCTTAAGTATTTGGCGTCATTAGAATGAGTGTGAGTATTAAAGACAATACTCACATTATTAAGTATTATTAAAGACAACAAACAAAGCCAGACAATAAAATAGAGCGTTCCTCGTATGTATTCAATGCAAGGCCAGCAACACGCGAAGATCGGAAAGTAAACAACATGGCGTCCACAGACCACGTGACCAATTTTTTTCAGACTCTTCATGTGGCAACTCTCTCTATACAGGGACTCTAGCACTCCCTGCACCCCACCCCCCTGGATCACCCTGCACCCCTGCACACACACACACACACACACTCTCTCTCTCTCTCTCTCTCTCTCTCTCTCCCTCTCAAACACACACACACACACACACACACACACACACACACACACACACACACACACACACATTGCTGTGTTTCCTCTACTCTACCAAACCCAAGCCTCGCTGAACTCAATCATTTATACAGCACCATATGGTGCAATGCGAAGTGGTTTCTCACTTGCGCATAGTCAGTTGTAGTGTCGAGCTGACGTCACAAAACACGTGTATACATACTGACACCTAGCAAGTCAAGGTGTGACATATACAGACTTGGCATTTAATATGGAATATATTTTTTTTTCTTGACTTGGGTTTACTTTCTTAACTCAGTATATCAATCTGGTGAGTTTCTTTTACACTTTGGTGATTTATTTGTTAAAAGAACCATGTCACTGATTGTCTGTCGCAGCAAGAAGTCAACAACAGGATTATATCACAGGTGGTGTGGGAAAATGTACGGACAGGTGCATTTGATGATTGGCTTCACAGTCGGGTATACAAGGGTTGTTGCGTTCTGTATTAGTGGAAAACAAACTGCTGCACATCTCCAAAAGTTATTGCCGCTTCCTCTGGAGATGGTCCGTCAACTCGACAATGCTGTTTGTCATGGAGTGGTGGCTTTACGAAATTACGGCATGAAACAGCGTGCTATTGCTCGGCAGTATGGCATCACTCAAGGTCAGGTGTCAAAGATCCTGAAACGAAATGCTCAGAGGGGTGTCCCTACTCCAATACCGAGGCCAAGACGTCCCCGCAGAACCACAAGGAGGGATGATCGCCAGCTGCACCGGTTAGTCCACAATGGCCGTACCAAGTCAGCTAATCGGCTTAGGGCTGAGTGGCAGCAACTGACAAATGTGCCTGTATCCAGAAGGCTAGTCAACCAACGACTGGTCCAAGCAGGCTATCGTGCCAGGCGTCCCCTGAGAAAGCCACGCCTGCCAGACAACACCGCCAGCGCCGATTGCAGTAGGACAGAGAGCACCGTCAATGGCAACCAGGACACTGGAATCACGTGATCTTCAGTGACGAGTCTAGATTTCTGGTCTATCGTCAAGATGGCCGCGTCCGAGTGCACAGACAAGTGCATTAAGCCTACAACAAAGATTGTGTAGTGCCAAGAGTCCAAGCTGGAGGTGGTGGGGTGACCGTTTGGGCTGCTTTTCATGCAGGGGGCAAAACTGACCTGGTTGTTCTGAATGGAAACCTGAACCAGTTCAAGTACTGGGCCATTCTGGAAGAAACATTGCTTCCATTTGCTCGTGCAGCCTTTCGAGGAAACTTTGTCTTCCAAGATGACAATGCACAGTCTCATCGTGCTCGCATGATCCAACACTTTCTTGCTGACCGTAGTGTAGAGCATATGGAGTGGCCTGCCATGCCCCCGGATATGAATCCGATAGAGAACTTGTGGGCAGAATTAACGTGTCAAATCGACCACTTGGACCAGCAGCCGACCTCTGTGTGTGAATTGCAGCAGGCTATTGTCACTGCATGGCAAGCGATTCCTGTCCAAACCTTGGCAAATCTCGTGAACAGCATGCCTCAACATGTACGTGCTCTCCTGAATGCTCGTGGGGGTTACACGAATTACTGAACTGTAATTTTACTGTCAGTAATCCCAGTCGTAATTTAACTTTTGTTTTTGTTAAAAAATTTTTTGCCTAATGTGCAAAATAAAGAGATACTTCTGGAAAACGTACAGAAGTTTAACACAGGACTGTCCATGAATTGAGTTCGGTATCAGTTTACATCACTTTCAAGGATCAATTTATTTGTTTCGAAATGTCAAATGTGGTTTTTGTTTCTTTTAAAGGTCACATTAACAAAATCTAGAATAATTTCAACATAATTCCAATGAACTTTTGGTTCTAAGTCATCTTGAAAAGTAAGTTCACCCCCACAAAAACAAAAATTCCATATTAAATGCCAAGTCTGTAGATGAAGCTTTAAGACAAAAATGTCGCAGATAATCTGCTTTAATCTACACGTTGGTCTTGTTCATTGATGACACATAAATCGCTCAGTTTCACAGAATGACATCGGAAGACCGTGGTCGAACAGCTGAGCAGGTTGATGCTGGATCAGGTAACATCTCAACAGCAAATGGTCACCGGATTTCACAAAAGATTATCACAACTTTTGCATTTGTCTTAAAAATAAATGAATATTCTTGGTAAAAGTAGAACTTGGTAAATGACACTTCCAAGGTGGCATCCAAAGCCAGTCGTGGAAAAGCATCCTCCATCATGTAAAGTCCTTCCTTGGCACACCTGAAATCATATCCACATACAAGGCCTTCATCTGCAACTTGAGGGAGAACTGCTCTCCTCTCGGGGTTGGCTCCCTGTCTCACACCTTGCTCAGCCTGATGCCGTGGAAACCTAGGCCTTCAGCATCTTTGGAATCTCCCGTGATGAGGTTGAATCTATGACCCTGTCACTTTCATATTGCAGACAAGTCAGTGGTCTCTCTGTCTTCTATCGCCCCTTTCTGGTCTTGCACCCTCTGCACTCTTCATGCTCTCCCCTCCTCTCCCAGGTTTCTACAGGGTGCACGAGGTGCGCCATGAACCCCATTCTCACGAATCTCCCAAAATTCAGCATCACTACTCACCTCCACTCATTTGTTCCTCTTTTTCCCCACCACTGTCAAACCAACTTCCACAACCTCTTCAATCTCATTCTTCCCTCCAAGTCTTCAAGGCAGCAGTTCACCACCATCTCGGATCATCCCACATCCAAAGCCATTATATTTTCGGTACCCATTAACCCACCTCTTTCCAAGTTTCCAGTTGTTCCTTCTTGAGAGTTTGCTGCTGTATCCATTTTGTCCAGCCCGTGTGTCCTCCGGCAGCCATAATTCTTCCCAACATCCCTTATTTGTCTGAGTCTCCCTCTATTTTGTCCCTCAAACCCTGCCGTTGGTATGTCCCCTCCCTCTCTATTTCTACTCGTCCTTTTCTTCTGTTATGTCCTGATACGTTCTATGTTCTAGTTCTTCCATGAGTCTAGACTTTGTATTAAATACAATAAAAACAGTACATATACATTCAAAGTGCACCGCCCCATGCCAAATAATTAAATATCCTACAGCGCCGGCATTGCCGGGGCGCCTCCGGCTTCATGTACATATACAGTATGTATATACTGTATAGCTACACAGGTACATATAGTACATACAGGTATATACATAGTACAGGTATAGTACACAGGTATAGTACATACTGTATAGCAGTACATATACAGTATATACATACTGTATAGCCTCCGGCACCCGGCAATACCACGGTGCAGCTCATAGAGACTGCATTGGGAGGGAGAGGTGTACAATAATTGATTGATTAATTGCATAATTAAAATCAATAAAAGATTATCATAAAATATTTTCTTAATCAATTGGCTAATAGCATAACGAAACCACTAGTGCTTCATCCGAAGATGTATCTTTTAGAAATTCAATTAAATAACTCATTAATAAAAAAATAAATAATTAATTGATTAGTCAATAAATAATTAATCGATTAAATGATTAATCAATAAATCAAAAATATCCTTCATAGGCTCATCACTTGGTCACTGTCATGTCCAAATATTAGCTTCCGAACTCAAAAGGTGCCTGAGATATTGCCCAGATGAGAAAGAAAATAAATAAATGATTAATAATGAAAGTAAATAAATAATCATAAAAAAATAAAAGCGTTAATCAATTGGCTAATATAATACATAAACCACCACCATTTTATCCGAATCTGTAACTTCCAATTTTTTTAAATTTTATTAAGGCATTCATCGAATAATTAAATAATTAATCGATTAATTAATTAATCAATAAATCAAAAATACCCTTTACAGTGAAATCACTTGGTCATTGTCATGTCCAAATATCAGCTTCCTAGCTCAAAAGGTGCCTGAGATATTGCCAAGATGAGAAAGAAAATAAATAAATGATTAATAATGAAAATAAATAAATAATGATCATTAAAAAATTAAATTATTAATCAATTCGGTCCCAAAACACATAAACCACCACCATTTCATCAGAATCTGTAACTGAATTTTTTTATTTTTTTTTAGCAATTAATCAAATAATTAAATAATTAATCGATTAATTGATTAATCAATAAATCAAAAATATCCTTGATAGCCACATCACTTGGTCACTCATCTCCAAATATTAGCTTCCGAGCTCAAAAGGTGCCTGAGATATTGGCCAAATGAGAAAGAAAATAAATAAATGATTAATAATGAAAATAAATAAATAATAATCATTAAAAAATTAAATTATTAATCAATTCGGTCATAGAACACATAAACCACCACCATTTCATCAGAATCTGTAACTTAAAAAAAAGAAGAATTTAGTCATTAATCGAATAATTAAATAATTAATCGATTAATTGATTAATTAATTAATTAATAAATCAAAAATAGCCTTTGCAGCCAAATCACCTGGTCATTGGCATGTCCAAATATCAGCTTCCTTACTCAAAACGTGCCTGAGTTAATGGTCAGAAGAGAAAGGAAATTTGGTTAATTAAATAAGTACTTAATTAATCGCTAATAATTAAATAACTCCTCAATTAATTGATTATTCAAAAAACAAAAAATATCTTTTTTGACAAAGGACTTGCTCACTATTGTGCCGAAATTTCAGCTTCCTAGCTCAAAGGATGGCTGAGATATCACCTGGACAAACAAACAAGAAAGAAAACAAACAAACAAGAAAACAAGAAAACAACCAGAGTACTCCCTTTCAGCGTGCGTCACTGCCGAGCCCCCTTCGGTGCCCGGCAATGACGATTTGCAATGCTTGGAGATGGCATAGGAAAGGTGCGGTGTACAACAACCAAAGTGAAAACTGAGTACTCCCTTTCTGCGTGTGTCATTGCCGAGCCCCCTTCGGTGGCGGCAATGACGTTATGCAGCGCCTGGAGATGGCATAGGAAAGGTGCGGTGTACAACAGTTGACCGATATCCAGAAGATTTGTCTGCACTTTGCTTCAGTTTCAGAACAGAAATCAAGTCTGGTACAACCCTCCGATTTGGCCAGACAATGTTACGTTAAAGAAGCTGTGGCAATATGCAGTCGTTACATTGAGAAACTTTTGTGTTAATGTGATAAACAATGCACCTGGTTGAGATAATAATATGATGTAAGGTAACTTGCACCGGTGATATCCAAGTTCAGAAAACTACATGAGATACGTTCCCCCAAACTCTCTCCACCTCACCCTTCCTGCAATCCCCAATTCCCTGACCCAATCCAGGATATTCTTGCCTCGATTTATACACCTTTATAAAAATGGCGTGCTGGAAATTAAAGGAACTGAGATCTCACTCAATATCACTCTCGTTTGTATTTCAGGTTTCTCCATCATTATGACATACTGTCTCCATTTCAACTGCTTATTATTATTCTTCCTCCATTTATATTTCCTCCCTGCTGTGTGATATGCCGAGAGATTTCCACGCAGACATTCCAACATATATCCAGTTGAAGGACACGCTCGCCTCGCTATGTCGGGGGCTTTTTAGCGTTATAACCTCGATCCGTGGGGAGTCGTTTAGATCTCACGAGGCTGTCGTTTCACACTGCGGTAAAAGTGGAGCCGGAGGGTACGGCGCTCGATTCCACCTCAGGGTGTGGCACTTCAATCCAACTTGGCGTACGACTCTCGAATGGACTGCTGAGTAAGGCAATCCACCGCAGGGTAAGGTGCTCCATTCTACCAAAGGCTATTGTACTCAAACCTACCGTATCCAAACTTCTGCGACTCGGAGCAAACTCGGCATTTCTGGCTCATTTTAACCACTTTACAGACTGTTTACCTCCAATCCAATACTTCTCTCCCCTCTGGGCTGGTGTACCTGCGTCACACCTAATTCGGCTTCACGCTGTTGAAACCAAAGCTTTCAGAATCATTGGAATCTCCCGCGATGAAGCTAACTCTGAGAGGGCCTTTCACTCACTCACCGCAGGCAGGTTGGTGGTCTTTCTGTCTTCTACCGACTCTTCTCCGGCCTTTCTCCCCCAGCTCTCTCTGTGCTCTGTCCCTCCCAATATTCCTTCAGGTCGCACAAGATCTGCCAGCAACCCTCTTATGGTTAAACTGCCAAAATCTAGGCCCTCTGCTCATCTTCACTCCTTCATTCCCCTTTTCTCCCGCCTCTGGAACAAACTCCCCCACTCCCTTCAATCCCACTCCTCCCTCCAGGTCTTTAAAACAGCTGTTCACCACCATCTCTTATCTTCCCCCATCCAAAACCTTGATCTTTTCTACCCCCGTTAATTCACCCCAGATCCACATTTTTGAAATACCGACTTTTTTCCTGGAAGTCCTTGCAGTGTCCATTTGTTTCTACCTCACCCCCACCAACCCCCCCTTCCCACGCCTCCTACCCCCAAGCCCTCTCCCTCCCACAGATCTCTCGATGTCCCTGCTCTCAAATGTTGTGCTTGTGTGCTGCCCTCTCTCTCACCCCATCTTGTCTACCGCTCCCCTTATTATATGTTTTATGTGTCCGTTTTTTTTTTGTGATTAATGTTAGCTCTTACAAGAGGCTCGATCTTGTATACAAAAAAAATAAAATGAAAAGTGAGGGTACATGGGAATCAAGCTATAGATGCTTGTGGTTGGGTGGTGATCAAAAATATCCCAGGCTCGCCAAATCAGCCCACTGAACCCATGCATTGCGAGCAGCAAAGGGTTTGAAACATGAGAGTCAATCAAATTTCTGCACATGCAGGTACTCGGGTGCAGCATGTACAGATAGATACTCGTGTGTGTGTGCGTCACTGCTCCGCGTAATCCTAACGTGCGGTGGTACATCGTGCGAATGTAGCTTATTGGGGTTCGCCCGACAAAAAAGGTGCAAACAGCACATATGATATCACTGATGTTACCTGTGCGCACGACACGCCATTCAAAAAAATTGCAATCTCGTCTGACTAGATGTTTGTATTGCAGGTTTCGTGAGACTACAAACAACAAACAATGAAGACTGGGAGAAAAGGGAGCATGCACATTGTGGTGCATTGTGGTGCACAATCAAACCTATTCACTTGTGATTCAAATCAATTGTGATACAAAGTCCGAATACCTCTCGCTCAATTTTGTAACCACTTTTTAAACCAACAACAACAAGTTCAAGAGAAATACATGACGTAAAGATCCAAAAATCTAATAACAGTGTATACATTTCTACATTCTACACTCGGCAAGTGACCGCTAAAAGAGGACGTCAGTGAGAGCGCGAACCAACAGGGAGTCCAAAAGGTGTGAGATATAAATTCCTTCACTATTCACATGAGTATCCACATCTATAGTCTTACCTGATAAACATTCAGTGACATAACGTCTATTAACACTTTACTTGACTTGTCTGGAGTATTCACTGTACGATATTCCTTTCACTGCGACATTTTACCTACCTCTTAAAAAGTGGATCAGTGTGTGTGTGTGTGTGTGTGTGTGTGTGTGTGTGTGTGTGTGTGTGTGTGTGTGTGTGTGTGTGTGTGTGTGTGTGTGTGTGTGTGTGTGTGTGTGTGTGGACTGTACACAAAATACATGATTCTCTTTTGGGGAGTATTTTGATACTTCACCTCCCTCCTTTGATGCTCAATGACCCTTTGCTTGATCCCCACCCAACAAATATGTGACTGTGAATGAGAGCAATGTCGTCTTTTTATTTCAATCACCTTCCATTACGCAAGTATTTCTTTTCCGATGGCATCCGACAGCTCAGTCAATGAGTTAGTGTTACCCTTCAGCTCCATCCAAATTTTACAAACTTCCAGTTGAACTTCCTGCTTTCTCCTTCTCTGAAATGCCTTCCCATAGCTTGGAATTCACGATTTAAACAGCACCTGTGTCATTTTTGTATGAATTAAACCAAAAGCAAGGTCATTCCAAATTGACATGTCCAGTCATGGTGAATGCAAATCCAAGATGTGTACATGAAGGTATGAAGATGGTGTCAGAGGACTGTGGTTCTGACATCATCCTCCCTTCCCGCACCCCCACCAATGACACTCTGTTATGCTCCGGGAAACCACCCCCTAAAGTGGCACATATTTTGTGTTTGATTCATACCGACAGCACTTGCACAAATATGTTATATATATTATATTATATATATATATATATATATATATATATATATATATATATATATATATATAATTTAAATATATATATATATATATATATATATATATATCCCGGTGTGTACCCCGGTTTAGAATAGGTACACCGTATCCCTGCGTGTCGTAAGAGGCGACGAAAAGGGTTGGCGTCAGGAAGGGCATCCGGCCATAAAAAACATTGCCTCAAAAAGAGAACCATGACAATTACAACTACATATGGGCAGGGTACAGCCCGAAGTACCCCGTGGGGGACCCCACTCCCTCTCGTCAAAACTCAAGGTGGGGAACCCGATCGAAGCAAGGGTGGAAATCATTCCATTTATAACGAGGAAAAGTCTGATGCCCGATGTGGAGATCGGTTTCTGAGGTTTGGGACATGGAATGTAGGGACAATGACAGGGAGATCAGGAGAAATGGTGGAAGTATTGGTCAGAAGAAGAGTGGACATATGTTGTGTGCAAGAGACGAGATGGAAGGGAAGTGGTGTGAGAATGGTGAAGGATAGGCAGGGACAGAAATACAAGTTTGTGAGGCAAGGGTGCC
Organism: Myxine glutinosa; assembly: GCF_964187855.1. Taxonomy (NCBI): domain Eukaryota; kingdom Metazoa; phylum Chordata; class Myxini; order Myxiniformes; family Myxinidae; genus Myxine; species Myxine glutinosa. Next base: position 72,223,153 of record NC_136263.1, read on the forward strand.
TGGAGGGCGTGAATGGTGTTGGTGTCCTGTTTTCTGAGGAGTTTGTAGACAGTGTGGTGAGTGTGACGAGAGTGAGTGAAAGGTTGATGATGGTGAAAATGATGATTGGAAAGCTCTTGGTGAACATCATCTCAGGATATGCTCCGTAGGTTGGTCGGAGCGATGAAGAGAAGGACAAGTTCTGGTGTGCGATAGAGAAGCTGATGGAAAACGTGAAAGATGAGGAAGTTGTTGTGGTTGGAGGAGACCTAAATGGACATGTGGGAAGGAGTATGGACGGTTTTGAGGGAGTTCATGGGGGTTACGGATATGGTGTGAGAAATGGAGAAGGTGAAAGGATTTTGGAGTTTGCTGATGGAGCTGATTTGTTGATTTGTAATACTCAGTTCCAGAAAGAGGCTAATAAGCTTGTTACATACACGTCAGGTGGGTCGACGACAACCGTTGACTACCTGATGGTGCGTAGGTGAGATAGGGGGCACCTCCGGGACACAAAGGTGATCCCGGGGGAAGAGGCTGTTTCACAGCACCACTTGGTTGTCTGTGACATAAGGGTGAAAGGTGCGAGGAGAGCTCGGCGGGCGAAGTACCAACCGAGAATGAAGGTGTGGAGGTTGAAAGAGGTGACAGTGAGGGAGGCATTAAAAGAGAGGCTGAGTATGGTCGAGGATGATGTGGTTGAGCTTGAAAGTGGTTGGATGTCAATGAAAGATAGTCTGTTGGGAGCAGTTGGTGAGGTATTTGGATGGACAAAAGGACCACCGAGGCACTCGGAAACATGGTGGTGGGATGATGAAGTTGGAAAGAAGATTGACGAGAAGAGGAAGAAGTTCAAGGAGTGGCAGAAGGCAAAGGGTACGGGAGCAGAAAAGGCAGAGCATGAAAGTTATAAGGCAGCCAAGAAGGCTACAAAGAAAGAGGTAGCAAAGGCACAAGAGGCATGTAGGAAAACGCTCGGAGAACTCTTGGATTTGGAAGAGAGTCAGAGAGCGGTATTCAGGATTGCAAAGCAGATAGCGAAAGAGAGGTGCGATGTGATGGGGGTGAGTTGCTTGAAGGATGAAGTGGGACAAATCGTTGTGGACCCAGATGGAATTAAAGGAAGATGGAAGAGATATATGGAAATACTGTTGAATGCAGAGAATGAATGGGATGGCAACATAGAGAGCAACCCAGTTTTAGGACCGGCAGAGAAGATAACCGAGAAGGAAGTTGAGGAAGCGATAAAAGCAATGAAGAGTAGAAAAGCGGGAGGGCCTACGGGAGTTGTGGGAGATATTTTGAAGGCAGCGGGAAGTTGGGGTGTGAAAAGAATGACAGAGATCTGTAATCTGGTGGTGAAAGAAGGCCGCATTCCAGTGAATTGGGAACTGAGTACTCTCGTCCCTCTATACAAGGGGAAAGGTGACCCTCTGGACTGTGGCTCGTATCGAGCGATAAAGTTATTGGAGCATGGAATGAAGGTATTGGAAAGGGTGTTGGAGAGGAGAATAAGGAAGAAAGTGAAGATTGACGAAATGCAGTTTGGATTTATGCCAGGAAGAGGAACGACAGACGCGCTTTTTATTGTGAGGCAGTTGCAGGAGAAGTACACGGAGAAGAGGAAGAAGTTGTTTCTTGGGTTTGTTGATCTGGAGAAAGCATTCGATAGAGTTCCACGTGAAGTAGTGACATGGGCATTGAGGAAGTTAGGAGTGGAGGAATAGTTGATCAGAGTAGTGATGGCAATGTAAAAAAGAGCGTGCACAGCTGTAAGGATGAAGGACGGGAACAGTGGTGAGTTTGAGGTGAAGGTGGGAGTGCATCAGGGGTCGCTACTAAGTCTACTACTATTTGTAGCTGTGATGGAGGTGCTGGCTCGGAACGTAAAGGAGGGTTTACCGTGGGAGTTTTTGTTTGCAGATGATCTGGTGTTGATTGCAGAAAGTATGGATGGACTGAAGGAGAAGATGAACAAGTGGAAGGAATGTATGGAGACAAAAGGTCTGAAGGTGAATATCGGAAAAACGAAGGTGATGGCAAGTGGTAAAGCATGTGGTGAGGTGGAAAGAACTGGGAAGTGGCCGTGTGCTGTGTGCAGGAAGGGTGTGGTAGTGAATTCCTTTCAATGTACAATGTGCGCTGAGTGGGTTCATCAAAAATGTCGTGGTCTGAGAGGGTCATGAACCAGTTTGGCAGCTACATTCAAATGTAAGGTGTGCACAGAGGGAGCTGCAGATGGAGGAAATGTTGAGTTGGATCTTGGAGACGGCGTGAAGCTGGAAGGTGTGAAAACATTTTGTTACCTAGGAGACATGCTGAATGGAGAAGGTGGATCAGACTCAGCAACGGTTGCTCGAGTGAGATGTGCATGGAAGAAGTTTCGGGAACTGAGTGGCGTGCCGACGAGGAGGGGAGTGTCGTTGAAGCTGAAGGGAAAGGTGTATGCTGCATGTGTGAGAAGTGTTATGATTTATGGGAGCGAGACATGGGTAATGAACGTAGAGCAGCAACGAAGGCTGGAAAGGGTGGAAAAGCGAATGGTTCGGTGGATGTGTGGAGTATCGTTGAGAGAGAGGAAGACAAATGATGAATTGCGAAAGATAATGGGAATAGAGCCTGTGATGGATGCTGTGAAGAGAAACAGGTTGAGATGGTTTGGTCATGTGTTGAGGAAGGATGAAAGTGACTGGTTGAGAAGAGTGATGGAAATGAATGTAGAAGGAAGTAGAGGACGGGGAAGACCGAGAAAGACTTGGCTGAAGATGGTCGAAGAAGAAATGCGGGCAAGGGGGTTAACAAGGGGAGATGCAGAAAATAGGGCAAAATGGAGAATATTGTCATGGAGACCGCAAGGCTAACCCCCGCTCTTGCAGGGAAAATGGCCTTAAAATGCCTGTTGTTGTTGTTGTTGTTGTGTATATATATATATACAGTCATGTGAAAAAGTAAGTAGACCCCACGTAAAGTTTTAACTTTTTCAACATATTTCAACATACAGCTATTTGATCTTAATTTCAACAATATTGAGAGATAAAGGTGACATAATATAACAAATATCATGAAACATTTACATTTTGTAGTCCATTGTATAATTTAAATATACATAAATGCAAATTTCGCATGTGGAAAAAGTAAGTACACCCCATGAAATGTTTTTTTTAATCGTTTTAACATATGTGGACATATCAATATTTGATCTTCATTTAAACAGTATCTATAGATAAAGGTGATCTAATTGAACAAAAAACAATGACAAATTGACTTTGCAATAATTTATTCAACAAAAAATTGTTGCACAGCATGCACAATTGCATGCACAGCTCGTTTCAAAGCCCCCCACAACATCCCGATGGGATTTAGATCCGGGCTTTGACTTGGCCTTTCCAGAACCCTCCATTTCTTTCTTTTCAGCCATTCCTTGGTGGATTTACTGGTATGTTTAGGTTATTGTCATATTGCAAGGTCCACCTTTGGTTGAGCTTCATCTTTCCGACAGATGGCCTCACATTATCCTCAAGCACCCTCTGGCACAATGAAGAATTCAAAGTGGATTCTATGATGGTGAGCTGCCCAGGCCCTGATGCAGCAAAGCTGCCCCAAACCATAACATTTCCACCACCGTGCTTTACAGTTGGTATCAGGTTCTTGTGGTAAAATGCTGTCTTTGGTTTTCGCCAAACATGTCTTCTGGTACTGTGGCCAAATAGCTCTACCTTTGAATCATCTGTCCAGAGCACATTGTTCCAGAAGTGCTGGTCTTTGCCTCGGTGTTTATTGGCAAACTTTGGTCTTGCCCTGATGTTCTTTCTGGACAGCAAAGGTTTCCTCCTGGCACACCTCGCATGAAGATCGAATTTGTGCAGCATCTTTCTAATGGTAGACTCGTGCACTTTGACATCAACAGTGTCAAGAGCTACCTGTAGGTCCCGTGATGACATTCTGGTGTTCTTGGAGACTTCTTTCAGCATCTTGCCGTCTGCTCTCGGGCTGTCCTTTCTCCGGCGGCATGGCCTGAACAAGTTGGCAGTTGTTTGGAATCTTTTCCACTTGTAGCTGATCTTCAGGACAGTCGAATGATTGATTTCAAATTGTTTGGAGATCTTTTTAAATCCCTTCCCAGACTCATAGGCATCTATAACCTTCTTTCTGAAGGCCTCAGAGAGCTCTTTTTATCTAGGCATGGTGACGCCGCACACTTCATCAACAAAGAGCAAACCAAACGAAATGTCTGAGGTTTAAATAAGACAGGTTCCTCCAGTATCCTCTCTGACGATGTTCTAATCATTTGCACCTGAGCTGGTGCACCTGATTCTAATTTTAGGTATTTGAAGCAGCGATAAATGTCGGTGTGTACTTACTTTTTCCACATGCAAAATTTACATTTATGTTTATTTAAATTATACAATGGGCTACAAAATGTAAATGTTTTATGATATTTGTTATATTATATCACCTTTATCTATCAATATTGTTGAAATGAAGATCAAATAGCTGTATGTTGAAATATGTTGAAAAAGTCAAAACTTTACATGGGGTGTACTTACTTTTTCACGTGATTGTATATATATATATTTTTCAATTTTTCAATAATTTTTTTTTTCAACTTCAATTGTTTATAAAATGTGATATCACGTATATTACAAATACATATGTGCATCATAATTGTTTGAATTGTGATTGGTGTAAACTGTAAACCATGACAAAACAACAACTCAGGTACAGTCATTTATCTATACATCTACACATCTGGGCAGTGTCTGTGTTGTCACTTAACGACTCCCTGAAACTTTTGTTTCCGTGGTTGTGAAGTGTTTATAATAACGTGGTGGTGGTTTTGAATCACGTGGTGGTGGTTTTGAATCACGTGGTGGTGAGGTGTTTTTAAATGACGTGGTGGTGAGGTGTTTTTAAATGACGTGGTGGTGAGGTGTTTTTAAATCACGTGGTGGTGAGGTGTTTTGAATTAGTTGGTGATGAGGTGTTTTTACTTATGTGGTGGTGAGGTGTTTTGAATGAGTTGGTGATGGGGTGTTTTAAATTATGTGGTGGTGAGGTGTTTTAAATTACTTGGTGGTGAGGTGTTTTGAAATACTTGGTGGTGAGGTGTTTTGAATTATGTGCTGGTGAGGTGTTTTTAATATCGTGGTGGTGAGGTGTTTTGAATTACGTGATGGTGAGATGTTTTGAATTACATGGTGGTGAGGTGTTTTGAATTAGGTGGTGGTGAGGTGTTTCGAATTACGTGGTGGTGAGGTGTTTTGATTTACATGGTGGTGAGGTGCTTTGAATTACATGGTGGTGAGGTGTTTTGAATTACGTGGTGGTGAGATGTTTTGAATTACATGGTGGTGAGGTGTTTTTAATTACGTGGGGGTGAGGTGTTTTGAATTACGTGGTGGTAAGGTGTTTGGAATTACGTGGGGGTGAGGTGTTTCAAATTACGTGGTGGTGAGGTGTTTTGAATTACTTGTTGGTGAGGTGTTTTGAATTAAGTGGTGGTGATTTGTAATCGTCCCAAACTTCCAGTCTGCACCTACCCCTCCCGTATGTATGTGCTGAGGGGTTCTTTTTTGAATTTCATATATTTTTTCAACCTAAATCTTCAACCTAAATTGCCTGTAAAAATGTAATATCACAAACACTACAAATAAATTTGTGCAAAATAATTGTTTGTGTTATGATTGGTGTAAATCATGACAACACAGCAACTCAGGTGCAGTCATTATGCTCAGCTAAAATAAGCCCGTTCCTCAGTAACGACACTTGGTGAGGCGAGCGATATATATATTGTTGCGTGAGCGATATATATATATATATCGTGAGCGATATATATATATATATCGTGAGCGATATATATATATATATATATATATATATATATATATATATATATATACTAGCCAAGCTAGTATATATATATATATATATATATATATATACATATACATATATATATATATACATATATATATATATATATATATATATATATACATATACATATATATATATATATATATATATATATATATATATATATATATATACATATATATATATATATATATATATATATATATATAAATGTATATGCTTTTTTGTGTATGTATGTAAATATATATATATATATATATATATATTATATATATATATATATATAATGTATATGTGTATAAATATGTATATGTATGCATAACTTGTCTACTCATAATTTGTGAAAGCTCCGTCGGATCTCAGTCCACACCTTGTAAATATAGTTGGCAGGTGAGGAAGATATGTAATGTGGTGTGATGTAAGCATGTGCGCCACCCTCAAGTTTTACCTGTTTCGTCATTGAATCGATGAGTCTGACGTAAATATCTTGTTCCGTTCGAATTCCTGAAAAGGCGGCAAAGGAAAATTAGAATACTGTATAATATATTCATTTGTTTTCTTCCCCTTTATCAAAGCATATATGTGTGTGTGTGTGTGTGTGTGTGTGTGTGTGTGTGTGTGTGTGTGTGTGTGTCCATCCGTGCGTGTGTGTGTGTGTGTGTCCATCCGTGTGTGTGTGTGTGTGTGTGTGTGTGTGTGTGTGTGTGTGTGTGTGTGTGTGTGTGTGTGTGTGTGTGTGTGTGGGTGTGTCCATCCGTGCGTGTGTGTGTGTGTATGTATGTATGTGTGTATATGTGTGTGTGTATATGTGTGTGTGTGTGTGTATGTATGTGTGTGTATGTATGTATGTGTGTGTGTGTGTGTGTGTGTGTGTGTGTGTGTGTGTGTGTGTGTATGCGTGTATGTGTGTGTGTATGCGTGTATGTGTGTGTGTATGTGTGTGTGTGTGTATGTGTGCGTGTGTGTGTGTGTGTGTGTGTGTGTGTGTATATATATATGTGTGTGTGTGTATGTGTGTGTGTGTATGTGTGCGTGTGTGTGTGTGCAGTTTACAAAGTTTACGTAAATTATTACAGCTCTTTTTGAGGTAATGATGAAGTGACACTGGCCTTGATTGTTTGCAAAATGGACATAGATATGCACAAACTGCTGGATCTGAGTCAACAGTTTGCTTTAAATATATGGAGGAATGTAAAGAGGTCGGCAATTACACGTCTAAATGGTACACCAGGTGTACAATTCAATTATGAAAACACTTATTGATGCATCCATCGCAAAACTGTCACAGATTTCATTCTCGCTTTGTGAACCGCGTGTACAACACCTGTGGGTTTATGGTTTTTTTGTCCTTTCTTGTAAATGTATCTAAATTCTTCCCATTATGCCTGTGGCCTATGTTGAACATACAATGCTGATCATTTGTACATGGAGATGTATATTATTACACACAAAATACTGCATTTAGCAGCTTAATAAAACTGTAAGTAGTTATGGCCGATGATAAAGGTTACGTTTCACCCAATCGACTTGAGCTGGACAATCAATCATGCGTTGTCATCTGATTCAAATCCATTGTCAATTGGACATCTCATTTACAACCCCACCCTTAATTAGATTGTTGTGAGTCTCGAAGGGTGTGTGTGTGTGTGTGTGTGTGTGTGTGTGTGTGTGTGTGTGTATGTGTGTGTCGGCATTTGTTGATTGACTGATAGAATGACTGTTTATTACCTCCGCTACCAAAGGTGGATGGAGGTTATGTTTTCACCCCTGTCTGTCCGTTTGTCCGTTTGTTTGTTTGTGAACAAGATATCTCCAAACGTTGTGGACGGATTCGGACGGAATTTGGCAGAAATGTAGCGTATGTGATACGGACGAAATTGTTAGATTTTGGTGAAGATCCGGATTCGGATCCGGCTACTAGAAGTTTTTAAGTGATTCTTCACCATTCGGAGATCGGGCCAAAAACGATGCATAGCAGGATATCTCAAAAAGTTGTGGACGGATTTGGACGAAACTTGTTGGACAGGTTTTGTGTGTGACAAGGAAGAAGAGATTCAATTTTGGGGAAGATTCAGATCCGGATAGTAAAAATTTAAAAGTAATTCTTCACTATTGAGTGATATGGCCAAGCAGGCGGAGGTGCCGTTCTATTTATCTATTTCTACAAACATCAACCGTCACCCTAGGTAACACCCACGACCAAACCACATTTACCTCCTCCCCCCTCCACCATCTTCTCATAATCCCCCTTCAACTGTCACCCGAGCTAGCAATACGCACGACAACCCCACACCTCCCCCCCCCCCCTCCCCTCCACCCTCTCCCCAAAATCCCCCTTCAACGGTCACACTAGCTAACAATACTTACGACGACCCCACACCATCCTCTTTCCTCCCCTCCACCATCTCTTCACAAAGTGCCTTTCTACTAAGTGCCGTTCTATTTATGGCTAGAATGACGGACTGTTTGGACACCACTGACGTCATGGACCCAGTGGTTTGTATCCATGGTCTAAATAGTGGACCCACTGTTTAGAGAGGTTCTGGGTAGAAAGGGTCGAAACGCCGAAGAATAACGGAGCCTATCTGATAATCCAGACAGTTAGAAAAGCAGTCAATCATGAACTAATTGGTTAGTTTCTTACATTAGGACTTCACCTATTGAGGGTGCCTTCAACTATCCACCATGAGGAAAACTGGCATGAGCCACATGACTGGTTATGGCATCGATTTGAATTTATACTTGGTGCCAGTGATAACTCCCCGACTCATCATTTGTGAAAGACACCATAGAACCTTTAACGACAACCGTCAACTAATGCAGCAGGTAGATGCCCAGCTTGACTACCATCCAAGAGATGACACATCCTGATGCAACAAACTACCTGCAAAACACCAGGGTGACAGTTTATAGTGAGATTGGGAATTTAACCCAGATGGGTGAACATACCTCAGAGCTACCCTGCCAGCCCCACTTTCTAAGGTTTGCTGCCTAATTGGTGCAACCCTTTCATCTCCCATATTGGGCTTCTCTCACAGAGATTCTGAATAAAATGCTACGGTTTCTGTTCACCGCCATCTTCTTGGCTCACACGGCGCGATCGATGGCTCACAATATGACCAATGGTCAAGGCGAGGCGTTGATCACCAGGTGATGTAAAATGTATACATGATATGTCGACACACTGCTCTAAACAAAACGAGTGCTCCTGTATATATGAAGGTACAAAATCATTTTATGAGGACCTAACTGGGGTACCTAGCGTTGCCCAGTGCTGTTCTAATCCTGTTGGCATTTTGACATTAAAAAAAAAAAATTCTATTTTTTGTGGGGACCGAAAACATTTCCCTACATCCACTAAGAAATGGGGTTGGGGATCATTTAGTATTACCTTTCACATAGCTACCAAGGTTTAGACACGATGGAGCGATTTTTAAAAAATCCAACTAAAAAAAAAGTTTTTTTTGCCTAAAACACTCGCTGGTACTCAAAACAATCTTGTCATTTTGATATGAGGCAGGAATATATCATTACTTTGTAATATGGTGGTTGTTTGGGGCACATATTTTGGCAAAGTTCAAAATATGTTCAACCATACCCCCTAATTTTGATATTTTGGAACGAAACATAGCTTTTGAACATTTTAGGTTTATTCGTCTCCTACTTTTGGTATCTCAGTGTAATTTTTGGTATTAGCTAGTATCCTAAAGTAGGTTTGTAACATCAGCTACATTATATTTCACAATGCATGCAAACTTGCTCCACACTCTAGGTTTATCATGATCTCTCGAACAAATACGATCTCGATCTCGGCACTCTGTGGTCCTTAAAAACATATTTATTCCAATTTTAGCAAATATCACATTTTTTGGCGAAGCGAAGCGGGCGTATAATAATATTTCGGGTGATAACACAGAGATGGCCGAGAGTTATACACTGCTATCACTTTTTTTTCATATCTAGGGACATATATCTTGCTAAAAATCACAGTGAGCCTTACTCCATCTGTATGGTACCGACCGGTCAATTTGGGGGGTCTGGCTCATAGCCTATGTATCTGGTGCTTAAGATATATTCTGGAAGAAGAAGGGGGAAAAAAACAGCAAAACGTACAAATGGAAATACATGGCTCAATTACAAACTTTAGATACTGAATTTCATAAACTCTGTCTTCATAAAACAAAGGAAGTGATTGTACAAAAGGCATGTGAAAATTGAGCGTCTTAACTTCCCTGATTCCTAGCAAATACACACATATATATATATATATATATATATATATATATATATATATATATATATATATATATACATACATATACACATACATACATAATATATACACGCACTCATATATTTGTTTATTTATTTTAACTTTTCCGGGAGATCTCACACAGATTTTACGGGATGCCCTTGAAACGATGGCTCTTCCTTCGGGTACTATTTGCGTTCTGCCCGTGAAGGCACCATCTGTGTAGGAAATAAACTCATCAAAACTGCTCACTGCGGTACCAGGGCTGAGTCCACACCTTATTCAATGCATCTCATCTAGTTTATAATGTTTTCTGCTTGTCCCAGCTTGTTTTTTTACCCACACCACCTGGTATATGAACTATGCGAGATGTTAGTCCATTCATTGTGGTTGACTTTTACTCTATTCTCTTATTACAGGAGGTTGTTATGAATGAGTATGGGTCCTCCCCTTCTCCTCTCCTCTCAAGTTTAGAACATCAAATTCTTCTTCTTTGTAAACCACTATCTGCCACAGTTTAGTGTTTGTGTATGCGATTAGTTCATTCTTTCATCCATATGTTCTAGCCTCCTGCATATGTATATACGTAGATACGATGAAGCAATCTATAAAGCATAAAGCATTTCCACCAACACAAAAATAGTCAGCTGATTCGATGTATTGCACTCTGCGATTAGGATCATGTCAACCGTCCAGCACAATTTCATAAAATATTATGTAATGGAAACATGTCACTCAAAGAAACAACACAGCTGATACACTTAATCTGTATGAGCTGTGTTAGTATCTCCAGAATAATGATGAAAGAGATTATTTTGCTTTAAGATGTCACATGAATTTCATTTAAAAGAGTTTGTAAAATTAGAGGTCATCTAGATATTGCATATGCAGCTATGGGTGAATTGAGAAAAAGAACGGGAAGTGAGAATGATTGGGAAAAGTAGAAAAATGGGGGTGGGAGAGTTGGGGAAGAGAGAGGTTTGGGAGGTGTGGGTGGGTGTAAGAAGAAATCAGAGACAATAGTAAAGGGTGAAGAGTGAAGGGAAACACATGGGGTATACTTGTGAGAGAGAGAGAAAGAGAGACATAGAGAAACAGAAAGAGACAGAGAGAAAGCGAGACAGAGAGAGAAAGAGAGACAGACAGAGAGAGACAGAGAGAGAGAGAGAGAGAGAGAGAGAGAGAGAGAGAGAGAGAGAGAGAGAGAGAGAGAGAGAGAGAGAGAGAGACAAAAACAGAGAGAGAGAGAGAGAGAGAGAGATATATAGAAAGAAAGAAAGAAAGAAAGAGAAAGAGTAGGACAGAGAGAGAAAGAGCGAGAGTAGGACAGAGAGAGAAAGAAAGAGAGAGACAGACAGAGAAAGATAGAGAGAGAGAGAGAGAGTGAGAGAACAAGCAAGACAGATAGAGAGAGAGACACCGACAGAGCGAGATTTAAAAAAACAGAGAGAGACAAAAAACAGAGAGAGACAAAAAACAGAGAGAGAGAGAGAGAGAGAGAGAGAGAGAGAGACTAAAATTTCATCATTCTTCGATACCTAAGATGTATATGGCTCTTCTGGCTTAAAACGTAGGTTGCTAGACTTGCCAAGGACACTTGAAATTCAAGCTATTGTATTCGACGCTCTGTTGTGTGGGTGGGTGTGATGGCTAAAGGATACGTTATGAATTGTCATAATCCAGGTGGTCATAGACAGGCTTGAAGGTTCTTAAAAGGATTTAGATGTGGTTTCAGAACTGGAGTAGAAAGCTGAAAAGGCCGATCGACATTAATATTAATGGAACTCGAGGAGGCATCTGAAAGATGGCATGAATGGATGTATAAACGTGATTTTATCTTTACCCCCACGTGGTATGCGTCCTGTAATGTAAAAAAAGAACAACTCGCACGAAGCTATAGATGAATGCTATGATAAATGTAATTATAACGCAACATGGCAACGTCCTTTATTAGATCGCATCAACCTTATTCTGAAGTATGCAGAAGATGCACGAAGAAGTTAACGTTTATATTAAAAAAAAAAAAATCGAACGAGTTGTGGTGCAACCACAAACAAAAATTCCCAAAGATGCCGATTTGCTATGATGTTCCTTGGAGCCGCAGCACGCTAATGAGAAATAACTTTCTTAATAATGATTTCCTTACATTGAGATATTTATGACTAGCTGAAAGCACCGGCGTTGCCCGGGTTATTTTTGAATGAATTTACTACTATAATTCAGCTTTTACTCGCGGCTGTAGACGATTGACTACTATAATTCAGCTCAGCTTTTAATTGTGAAATGGGCCCAGCTCGGCCGAGGTGGGCCTCGACCGGCCTCGCCACCTAACCTATAACCTTCCCGGGGCCTGTTCCGACATTTTTGGTTCTTTTTGAATTAATTTACTACCATAATTCAGCATTTACTCGCGGCCGTAGAAGATTGACGACTATAATTCAGCTCAGCTTTTAATTGCGAAATGGGCCCGGCCCGGTCGAAGCGGCCTCAACCGGCCTCGCCACCTAGCCTAAAACCTTCCCGGGGCTCGTCCCGACATTTTTTGTATTAGAGGTTTCCTCCTATCTTTCACCGTTCAGGAGATTAGCTTGCGCAGACAAACAAACAAAAACTTTCTTTTATAATATAGAGAGATAACGAGATATTTTACCCTGTTTAGTCCGAATATATATGGTTTCCTTGACCTCAAGAGTGTTGGTAAAATAGCTTTAGGATAGGGCACTCGACATTCAGTTTTCTAACCTGGGGTCCATTCCTGACGCGAATATGAATATAAATTGTCACCTTGTTGTTTCGCAGGCAAGGTGCTGCATTAAAGAGCATGCAGTCTTATGGATGGGGCATTCAGCTTGGTGTCAAATCTGTCAGCATTGATTGCTGGTGGATGATAAAGAACCGAAGGTGTGTTTGGCAAAAGAAGAAGCGATTGTCGCTGGCACCTTGACCAATTTCCTAATTTGTGCTCATGGGGGCACAGCTGCAGCGAGCTCACTGGTGATGCAACCAACAGGCCAGATAATATATGTATATTTCTATTTTATATATATATATATATATATATATACATACATATATAATTATATATACACATACACACATACATACATACATAAATTATAGATTAAATGAAGAGGTATTTTGATTTCCATGGAATGAACATGGAGTAGAAAGGAACTACAGACTTGGCATTTAATATGGAATATTTTTTTTGTGGGGGTGAACTTACTTTTCAAGATGTCTTAGAACCAAAAGTTCATTGGAATTATGTTGAAATTATTCTAGATTTTGTTAATGTGATCTTTAAAAGAAACAAAAACCACATTTGACATTTCGAAACAAATAAATTGATCCTTGAAAGTGATATAAACTGATATCGAACTCAATTCATGGACAGTACTGTGTTAAACTTCTGTACGTTTTCCAGAAGTATCTCTTTATTTTGCACATTAGCCAAAAAAATTTTTAACAAAAACAAAAGTTAAATTACGACTGGGATTACGGACAGTAAAATTACAGTTCAGTACTTCGTGTAACCCCCACGAGCATTCAGGAGAGCACGTACACGTTGAGGCATGCTGTTCACGAGATTTGCCAAGGTTTGGACAGGAATCGCTTGCCATGCAGTGACAATAGCCTGCTGCAATTCACGCACAGAGGTCGGCTGCTGGTCCAAGTGGTCGATTTGACGCGTTAATTCTGCCCACAAGTACTCTATCGGATTCATATCCGAGGACATGGCAGGCCACTCCATATGCTCTACACCACGGTCAGTAAGAAAGTGTTGGATCATGCGAGCACGATGAGGCCGTGAATTGTCATCTTGGAAGACAAAGTTTCCTCGAAAGGCTGCCCGAGCAAATGGAAGCAATGTTTCTTCCAGAATGGCCCTGTACTTGAACTGGTTCAGGTTTCCATTCAGAACAACCAGGTCAGTTTTGCTCCCTGCATGAAAAGCAGCCTAAACGGTCACCCCACCACCTCCAGCTTGGACTCTTGGCACTATACAATCTTTGTTGTAGGCTTCATGCACTTGTCTGCACACTCGGACGTGGCCATCTTGACGATAGACCAGAAATCTAGACTTGTCACTGAAGATCACGTGATTCCAGTGTCCTGGCTGCCATTGACGGTGCTCTCTGGCCCACTTCAATCGGCGCTGGCAGTGTTGTCTGGTCAGGCGTGGCTTTCTCAGGGGACGACTTGCACGATAGCCTGCTTGAACCAGTCGTTGGTTGACTAGCCTTCTGGATACAGGCACATTTGTCAGTTGCTGCCACTCAGCCCTAAGCCGATTAGCTGACTTGGTACGGCCATTGCGGACTAACCGGTGCAGCTGGCGATCATCCCTCCTTGTGGTTCTGCGAGGACGTCCTGGCCTCGGGATTGGAGTAGGGACACCCCTCTGAGCATTTCGATTTGACACCTGACCTTGAGTGATGCCATACTGCCGAGCAATAGCACGCTGTTTCATGCCGTAATTTCGTAAAGCCACCACTCCATCACAAACAGCATTGTCGAGTTGACGGACCATCTCCAGAGGAAGCAGCAATAACTTTTGGAGACGTGCAGCAGTTGTTTTCCACTAATACAGAACGCAACAACCCTTGTATACTCGACTGTGAAGCCAATCGTCAAATGCACCTGTCCGTACATTTTGCCACGCCACCTGTGATATAATCCTGTTGTTGACTTCTTGCTGCGACAGACAATCAGTGACAAGGTTCTTTTAACAAATAAATCACCAAAGTGTAAAAGAAACTCACCAGATTGATATACCGAGTTCAGAAAGTAAACCAAAGTCAAGAAAAAAAATTTCCATATTAAATGCCAAGTCTGTATATCATATATATGCATGTTTAAATACACACACACACACACACACACACACACACACACACACACACACACACACACACACACACACACACACACACACACACAGTCGTGGACAAAAATATTGGCACCCTTGCACCTTTTTCAAATAATGCACCATTTCTTCCAGAAAACTGTTGAAATTAAAAAATCTTCTGGAATCCACAAAAGTATTTCTTTGGTTTGCTGTGGGGAAAAAAAAAAGCTGAAAAAAATTACTAAATCTTAGCTTATTCCACACAGAAATGCAAAAATGGCCCGGACAATATTATTGGCACCTTTTAGAAGTTGTTAGAAATAATTAGATTTCAAGCAGGTGATTCTCCTTTACTTTGGAATTGAACTCACCTGCAGTGAGTTACAGGTGCCTGCAATATAAAAATCATTCATTCAACAAGTTTGAATAGAGAAAAGGAGTCATTCTGCTGTTTTGTGTCACTGTGTGTACCGCAATGATCATGGAGAAAAGAAAGAAAACCAGAGAATTGTCTGAAGAGGTCAGACACAAGATTATAGCCAAGGATGGACAATCTCAAGGCTATAAGTCCATCTCCAGAGACCTTGATGTTCCTGTGTCCACCGTACGTAATGTTATCAGGAAGATTAAGGCGCATGGCACTGTAACCCGCCTCCCTGGATGTGGCCGCAAGAGAAAACTTGATTGAGGATTGCAGCGAAGGATTGTTTGAATGGTGGAGAAAGCACCTCAATCAACTGCCAAACAGATTTAAGGTGACCTTCAGACACAAGGTATGATAGTTTAAACTCACACCATCCGTCACCAACTCAATGAGAGGGGGTTCTATGGTAGGAGACCCAGGAGGACCCCACTCCTGAGAGAAAGACATAAGAAAGCCTGACTGGAGTTTTCCAAAACACACGTGAACAAGCCAACATCCTTCTGTGCGAATGTCCCGTGAACAGATGAGACCAAATTAGAGCTTTTTGGTAAAGCACATCATCTCTATGTTTACAGAAAACAAAATGAAGCCTTCAAAGAAAAGAACACCTTCCTGACAGTCAAACATGGAGGAGGTTCAGTGATGTTTTGGGGTTGCTGTGCTGTCTCTGGCACTGGATGCCTTGAATGTGTGCATGGCATCATGAAATCAGGAGATTACCAAGGCATTTTGGAGCACAATGTTCAACCCAGTGTCAGAAAGCTGGGTCTCTGGCGAAGGTCATGGGTCTTGCAGCAGGACAATGACCCCAAACACACTTCAAAAAGCACCCAGGAATGGTTCAAGACAAAACCCTGTACTGTTCTGAAGTGGCCAGCAATGAGTCCAGATCTAAATCCCATTGAACACCTGTGGGGAGATATGAAAACAGCAGTTCGGTGAAGGCACGCTTCAAGTCTGGGAGAATCGGCGCAGTTTGCACAAGAAGAGTGTGCCAAACTGCCAGTAGAGAGGTGTAGGAAGCTCATTCATGGTTACAGGAAGTGCTTGACTGCAGTTATTTTGTTCAAAAGCCATGCTTCCAAATATTAAGTCTAGGGTGTCAATAATTTTGTCAATGCAATTTCTTTTTCTTTTCTGATTTAAAAGGATATATTAAGTTAGGCATCAAAAACAAAGGTTCTGTAATATTAATAGTGAAATAAAGAATTGTGGAGACAAAATACTTTTGTCAATTTCAACTTATTTTTAACAGAAATTGTGAGTTATTTTAAAAACGTGCAAGGGTGACAATATTTTTGGCCACGACTGTATATATATATACAGAATCAATAAAATATATACGTACCTTTCATGTCTTTATCTCAAAATTATAAAATACAATTTTACTTCTGATCTCTGATATCAATGTTTGGAACATCGAGAAGTCAATCCATCAATGAGCATGGTGTTTAATACTCAGAGTACAGTGAGACACCACGGTCCTGACCCTAGATGTACAACAACGTGTCTGCTGGAGGGTTAATGTACAGAGTCATTGGATTGTTGCAAAACGCTAAAAAAAAAACTATAAGTATAAGTATCAGCAGTGGCAATTCTGGAGGAAGTTCAAAGTTCAACTTACATGATATATTTTCAGACATATGGAGAAGGAATAAAATTGTGACATATAATTTATACCTTTACAATTTCTTTCATATAATATACAATATTTACTCATTCATTAGCAATAATTGCAAGAAGCTAGAGGTTTCTCCTTATGCTTCCTAATCTGCTTCTTCTTCTTCTTTTTCATATTATTATTACAGAGAAACCATTACATATATAAGGGAGGGGTGCTTTGCACCTCCCTTGATTAGTATATGTCTCCTTCTCCTAAAAACACTACTACTTATTTAACGGCCCAATTATTTCCACCTTTAGTGTGAATTTGTAATTTGATCAGAGTGTCGGAGATAACTGGACAACTCTTTGTGACAAATACTGTGAGGTCTATGAGGATCACCAACTAATGCGAGCAGATGGGAAATGCAGCTTAATGTCATTGCGAGGGGTAGGATACTCTGAGAAGCACCAATCCAACAGATTACAGTCAGGTCCGGAATCAATCCGAGGCTCGCGAGCTCAATGGTAAGTGTGTGCTGCCTCTCTCCCATCTTGTAGGACTGTTACCTTATACCCAAGGAGTGTCAAATTTGGCCAGAAATACCATCACACAATGGCCTGCTCAATGTAATATTTCACAAATGTCTTTTGTCATTCATTATCTAAACCGAATATAATGGTGAGAAGGCACATTGTGGCAGATCAGGCAAAAGCCGCACATCAACAAGTTTGTGTGCGAATGAGCATTGTCGCTTACAACAAGCCAGTCGGTGAGTGCAATTCTAAGCAACAGTGTCATTTCCTTTGAAGATATCTTTCTAACAGTACAAATGACCAATCTGAGTTATTCATGCAAATAGTAAATTGTTCTGGAACTGTACGACCAGACATAGTAATCGCAAGCATATGTGCATGCACATTTACCTGCAAATGTTCTGTACTCACCACTGCTGTAAAGAAGTTGAAGGCGATAGTGGATTCCATTGTTAGTTTTTTCGCTGGTCGGTTCCTGAAACAGAGATGAAGACAAGGCGACAAACGTTATTGCCATTTACCCTCTTTCACCTGCAGGGTGATGATGATGTGTGGAGTACCTGAGGTGTTCTCGGTGAGAATCGAACCAAAGCGATCGACGACACAATAACACAATTTCATCGCTTGCAATTTAGCTTCAGGTAGGTTAGGGTTGGCCGGTTGGTGCTCCTCTCTGAACCAATGCCTCATGGTCCAGGGAACCCAGGTTTCAATCCCATATACCATATGTATTGAATAGCCTGGTGTTGGTTTAGCGGTTACGGTGCCGGCTTGGGATCCGAGGATCCTGGGTTCGAATCCCGGTCGATCACTGAATTAACGCCAGGGGGTTGACTCAGCCTGTCATCCTTCCGAGGTCGGCAAATTGAGTACCAGTTCACTGGTAATTCCCTGTGTGTCGCAAGAGGTGAATAACAGGGTTGGTGGCAGGAAGTTTACCGCATCTGGCCATAAAACATTTCTTCAAAAAGGGGACCAATGGACCATGGTACCTGAAAAAGGCGCAACCCCTGCTCTATGGGGAAAAATGGCCTCTAAAGGCGGTTCATACCATATGTATTGTCTTCTGGTGTCCATGAAATCAATGTAGAAGTACACTGATCTCTACGAATACCTTGGTACTGCATGTGGTTGATGGACAAGGCCCTTCATGAGTCTTCCATCACTATATAAACAATTTTAAAATTAAAGGGTTCACCCCCAACGCCATAACCTCACCAGCTGCCCTTCATCGCCTCTCTGCTAATACAGCCCTCCCCCCTCCCGCAGCAAGTGTGCAAGTTTTAACATCAATAATTCATGCATCGAGCGATATAGGATTAGTTGGGTGAATATCAATGGCACCATATGCTGTATCAGGCTCTGAGGATTTAGAATAAAAAAAAAGAAAAAAGAATCAAACATAGGAGGGGTGGGGGGAGTGGCGGGAAGAGTGTAAAATCAAAAGCGCTCCGGTCGGGTGCGTTTGTATTATTAATAGGTGCGCGGAGATAAAGGACGGCGTCCCGCAGTAATACTACAAGAAGCAATCAGACCAAGTCCATGTTGATTACAAACGCGGTGGGTCTACTCGTCTCGTCCGAGGCCTGAAGTGTGGCTCCACAGCCCTTCGTGCATGAAGCATAGGTGCTTTGCGCTAATCAATCGGGTTGTCCTGTTTGACATTCCCACCTGAGCACTTGTGTTGTGATTCAGGTACCACGGGATCAAAATCCCGTATATTACATCCGATTTGTTCATCGAGTCCTAACATCCTTGTACTTCACATGGAAAGTGCAGTGAGATCTAAAACATATTTTCCTGCACATGATGTATGGTACAAGCCTAAGATCACTGTAATAATATAAATAATTCCTTCAGTGGCACACTTTGCTCCTTAACCTCATGGACTTGTTGTAAACCACTTGTAGATTTTGTTCTCATTCAAATATAAGGTTTTCCAGTAAAGTTTTCCACCTGTACATGTTCTAATGAAGCCACATATTCGAGAGTTCAGTTGAAGCAGATTCCTAGGGACTGCCACTCTCCCAATGGTGGCAGGTTGGTGTACTCTCTATTTTATGCAAGTTTACCTCTACAGGCCTTGCTCCTCATAAGCTCTCCTACCTCTGCCTTCCCCAATCCACAACAGGTTACACATGTTCCTCTTAAAACCCTCACCTGCTCACTTTTCCAAAGTCCACGCTGGTTGTCCACCTGAGTTTGTTTGTCCCCTTATTCTCTCGATTGTACCCACCCAATCTTCCAATCTGGCCTCCAAAGCCAGTCGCCGACTGGGCATCCTCCGCCGTGCGAAGTCCTTCATTGGTACACCTGAGCTCCTCACCACATACAAGGCTTTCATCCGCAGCTCAATGGAATACTGTTCCCCCCCCTCTGGGCCGGTGCTCCTGCCTCACACCTAGCTCGGCTTCACGCGGTTGAAACCAAAGCTTTCAGAATCATTGGAATCTCCCGCGATGAAGCTAACTCCGAGGGCCTTTCACTTACTCACCGCAGGCAGGTTGGTGGTCTTTCTGTCTTCCACCGACTCCTCTCCGGCCTTACTCCCACAGCTCTCTCTCTCTCTCTGCGCTCTGTCCCCCAAATATTCCTTCAGGTCGCACAAGATCTGCCTGCAACCCTCTTATGGTTAAACTGCCAAAATCAAGACTCTCTGCTCACCTTCACTCCTTCATTCCTCTTTTCTCCCACCTCTGGAACAAACTCCCTCACTCCCTTCAATCCCACTCCACCCTCCAGGTCTTTAAAACAGCTGTTCACCACCATCTCTTATCTTCCCCCATCCAAAACCTTGATCTTTTCTGCCCCCGCTAATTTCACCCCAGATCCACTTTTTTGAAATACCAACTTCTTTCCTGGAATTCCTTGCAGTGTCTTTGTGTTTTAAACTCCTCCCACCCCCCACCCCGATTCCCACGCCTCCTCCCCCCAAGCCTTCTCCCTCTCACAGATCTCCTGATGACGCTGCTCTCAAATGTTGTGTTTGTGCTTCCCCTTCTCTCCCCATCTTGTCTACCGCTACCCTTATTATATGTTTTGTGTGTCTGTTTGATTTTTTGTGTGATAAATGTTAGCTCTTTCACGACCCTCGATCCTATATACAAAAAAAAAAAAAAAACCCATGCATGCATATCCACCATACCCTTTGCTAGTTTATGAACCTGCTGCACCTCATCATTCAGCTCCCCCATGAGCCTATACCAATGTATAAAAAAATGCATTAAAGTTTCTACCTTTTATACATTGTACTTCTTGGATATCTCCGGTGATACTCCCAGCTTATATGATGATGCAACCCTATTAAACTCAAGCTTGGGAATACTTCACCGCCTGTGTCTGACGGGCTGAAGAGGCGCAGGAATTAAAGAAGATTTGGAGTTGAAATACGAGACTGTATTATAGACGTATCTCGGGGCGACGCAAAATGATCGCCATGAAACGTTACATCTGGAGTCGTGAATTTCTGCTGCTGTTAAAAGTTTACCTTTTGTGGTTGACAGAGATGACACAACTTTAAAAAAGAACAATTATTTTAAATTTTATCAACAACGATACAAGAGGTGTTTAAAATAATTACATGAAAGAGATACAATAGTCCATGCATGTCAAGGCAATATATACACCTATATAAAATATTATATGTATATATACAGTACATGTGCATGCACACACTGTACTCAAGAGTTGAAAAAAAAATTCTGTCTCTTGGACAATTGTGAGTGTTTTATTCCAATAACTTTTTGAACGGCCCTAGTATATAGATGGTGCTTTGAAAACGTTGACGTCACCAGTCTACGTCAGAGCATTGATATTGGCATGAGTGAAACCACTTAAGGCCAATTGTCAAGAAAAAAGAAATGAATCGTTGCTTGATTAACCTGAGGAGGTGAATTTCTGAACCTGAGATGTAACAACGTCGTCAAAGTTGAGTTCATATAAAGTATGACGAGTCCATTGGCCTAACTCAGAAAGAGAGAAAATAAAATAAGGGTTACAGTATTCTTCGTGACGACACGTTTATGAACTTTTACAACTTCAACACAACTTGGATATTTTATGGGTAAAAGGAATACGTTTCCTCAATTGGCTGTCATTGGCCTTTAAGTTAAGTCATTGATTTAATGATCAACCTTCGTATCTAACAGCTGATGTTTTTCTTTTCTTAAGATCGTGGTACGTGTTCCTTTGACGTATCCAGGTAACTCCGAACTACGAGGGGTGTTCAAAACGTTCTATGCAACAACTGCTTGGTTTAATGATGGAACATGTTTTTTACAATTCATGACTTATTTGATGAAAGATAACCTGACAAGGAACTTCAATGCAGGAGGAAAAAGACAGACTCTGCACAGATATATATATATATATATATATATATATATATATATATCTTTGGAGAAACTGGGGAGATAGAATTGCCTCTGCAATAGTTGCCAACCTATGGTTGTTTGTCCATCCTCTATCCTTTTTAGGTGCCTGAGAGTCAAGCAGCACCATTCTTTAAGTCTTCGGTACGACTCGGCGAGTGTCGGGTTCGGACCGACCAGACTCGGAGCGGACGCTCTGACAATTATGCCACAGTGAGGTTGGCGCATCTTGGACTTTGAATGCCCCACGTGATGCGTCAGGAAAATACCCAAGTGCTTATGGACGAGTCTTTCCCATTAAAGTGAATGAATGAATGATCGTTTTAAGGCCATTTTCCCCACTAGAGCGGGGGTTAGCCTTGCGGGCTCCATGACAATCATGGTTCCCTGTTTGAAGCAATGTTTTTATGACCGGATGCCCTTCCTGACACCAACCCTTAGTCGCCTCTTACGATGCGCAGGGATACGGTGTACCTATTCTAAATCGGGGTACACACCGGGATCATTCATCCCAGCAAGCTGGCACTCAATTTGCCGACCTCGGAAGGATGACAGGCTGAGTCAACCCCCCTGGCGTTAATTCAGCGATCGACCGGGATTCGAACCCAGGATCCTCGGATCCCAAGCCCGCACCCTAACCGCTAAGCCAACACCAGGCTAGTCTTTCCAATTAAAGTGACATTTTGAATTTGAATTCGAAGCAAATTGTTAAGTGAACGCTGCTCAAAAATTCCAACATGTGCGGAACGTTCGGTCAATTGGAATGCATTTCATTTGCAAGCAGCAGACGATGATTTCATCACCGAGAATAAGGCACAATTTCCTTTTGGTACAGTAAAGCGTTTTCGATTAATACTTTACAACGGAGCCAATTAATCTCGTGTGCTTTCACCATGTAATAGCAAGCAACAAATAATACAGGGAAATATTTAGCGTTAATAAGTGTTTAGCACGCTCCGGTGCATCACTTACAAAAGCGTACACGTCTGCCCGTTAATGAAAAGCACTAAACGTGCTGATAAAACAGGAACAGACTTATACTGCGCACGCACCACCAAGTGCTGAGTCTCTTTAATCCTTTTGCTGAACTTGCGGCCTGATTCCAAAACGTCTGTTTTCATCGTGACACGAGCTCAGTGTGCCTTTTGCTGTATCCCTTTAACGCCCTACTTTATATACAAAACTTTCTTCACAAACGCCTGTCAACTTTCATTTCACCTTAAAGCTGTGCACCTTCGTACTTTCGGTCCACCAGGCGCTTATATTCCATTCCATTTGATCCCTTTCCATTTGATTCCAGCTGCAGGCCCACAGAGGGCCTCGCGGGTCCGCCGAGTCAGGGAGCATGAAGTCTGTTCGACGTCAGACAGGGCTTTTTGCGGGGTTTATAGGCCAATGAATCTTGCATTTGCTCACCAAGGTCTATCTTATTTCGCCAAAGTCCCAGGAAACCCGCAAGACCCCGATGAAACTTAGGCAATCACAACTGAGTACTAGTGGGTGAGACAGTCCGCTTAAAGTGCCGTCCGAAGAAGACGAACCGAAGGTGAATGGAGGTTATGTTTTCACCCCAGTCTGTCTGTGAACACGATATCTCAAAAAGTTGTGCACTGATTCAGACGAAATTTGGCAGAGACGTAGCGTATGTGACAAGGACGACATGGTTAGAGTTTGGTGAAGATCCGGATTCGGATCCGGCTACTAGAATTTTTTTACGTGATTCTTCACCATTGGGAGATACGGCCAAAAACTATAAATAGCAGGATATCTCAAAAAGTTGTGGAGGGATTTGGACAAAACTTGGTGGACAGGTTGGGTGTGTAACAAGGACGAATCTATTCTATTTTGGTGAACATCTAAATATGGATTCGGATGTGAGAATTATTTAATTTTTGAACTGATTCTTCACCATTGAGAGATACGGCCAAAACGGATATATAGAAAGGTATCTCAAAAATTTGTGGACAGGTTTGGATGAAACTTGGTGGACAGGTTGGGTGTGTAACAAGGACGAATCTATTCGATTTTGGTGAATATCTACATATGGATTCGGATGTGAGAATTATTTAATTTTTGAACTGATTCTTCACCATTGAGAGATAGAGCCAAAAACGGATATATAGAAGGATATCTCCAAAATTTGTGGACAGGTTTGGATGAAACTTGGTGGACAGGTTGGGTGTGTAACAAGGACGAATCTATTCGATTTTGGTGAAGATCTAAATATGGATTCGGATGTGAGAATTATTTAATTTTTGAACTGATTCTTCACCATTGAGAGATAGGGCCAAAACGGATATATAGAAGGATATCTCCAAAATTTGTGGACAGGTTTGGATGAAACTTGGTGGACAGGTTGGGCGTGTGACAAGAACGAATCTATTCGATTTTGATTAAGATCTAAATATGGATTCGGATACGATAATTATTTAATTTTTGAAGCGATTCTTCACCATTGAGAGATAGGGTGAAAAGCGATATAGAAAATATTTTTAAAAGTTGCGGATGAGTTATGACTAAACGTGGTGGACGAGTTGGTTAGGTGACAAGAACAAGCCGATTAGATTTTGGTTCAGGTCCGAATCCAGATTCGGCCTATCAATGGGATAGAAAACATAAAGTGTTCAGCCTGGCGGAGTTATGCGCTCTACAGAGTACCGTTCTAGTTATATATGTGGAGTGCTGTGCCAACTCGCTACAACCTTTCTCTCTACGTACACTCAAAGTAATGGGAAAAGCACAATCGGTTAGTTGAGAACCAACTTTGCACACTGGAGACCAGTGCAGTAACGGTGGAAGATGCAATTTTGTTGCCAATGGCAACACGTTACAAAAGGTAAAAAACACAACTATATTAGCTTGAGAGTGACATAAATTAAATAATTGTTAATTACCAGGAGTGGTCGGTAAGTCCGGAACGTGTCATGAAAGGTTAATGTTCAACATAAAACTTGTTTTTCTACACATTTAATAACTATCGAGACTCATTTTCACTGTGAAAGTTTAAGTTATTCTGTTATATTAGCGAACAATTGTGTCAACGCTAATATACAGTATTTTCCTTTCCGTTTAGTCCGCATGCTTCTTTTTTTTTTGGTTGCCATGCAGCGATGGGATCTATTCCCCCTGGACACCGCAGTGTGATCCCTGCGCAGAGACCTAGGGGTGGCTACAGACTGCAGGAACAGCTGGAACTGCGAGGCTGCTGCGGATCAGTTTACCTATGAGCACGTACCTTACAGTACGGTCTCACGGCCCTTACTACACGAAGTTGCATTCTCAAAATGTCGTCGCCCATGATGCCCCGTCGGCCCACGGCTTCCATGATGGTCCATTATGGATTCTTTAAAACATACACATTCTGCAGGGTTTTGGCAGAGTGACATCCTTTTTTATGGAAAAAAAAAATCAGACAAAAGCAATTGTCAAGAAAATTGGAATTATCTCCTGGCAATGGCATTGCATCAAAATTAGACGCAAGCCGATGTTGCAGAAAAATAAATAAATAAATAAACGTGTGGAGTTGAAATATTAAGCCAGAAATAATAACATTCGTAACTTTTGAGTTATAATGTCAAGACGGCAAAATATCACGTTTCAC
>NC_136263.1:72253643-72256143 GCF_964187855.1 Myxine glutinosa
GACAAATGATGGTTTATTCCAAAAAAAGAAAAAAAAGAAGTCGTTTTCTCGCCAATCGGGTGTCGAAGCGTCTCGTGCGGGGTCCTCATGCGGACCCCCCTTTCCAAGAGAGGAGCGACCCAAGACCGAGGATGAGAGCTTATTACAAAGTTAGCGCGTTTTTTGTGCGCTTCGTGGGAGCGACGGCTCAAAGTGAGACACACGCGACTTTGTTTTTGCCGGAAGACATAAAGACAACAAAAAAAGGGATTGTAGCAAATCGACGTGTCCGTCCGTCGTTACCTCTGCGCCGCGGTCGCCGCATCCACGACTCCCGTCGACTGCATCCACGAGCGAACCGGGGTGAGACCCGAGCCCACCAAGGGCTCTTCCTTCATGCTCGGGCCGCCCCGCGGGAGGGTCTCCGGTAGGGCATACATGGAGAAATCGGGGGTAAGACGCGCCAGTTGGGCGCAGTGGAGTTCGCCTCCAGGGTCCGTGCCGCGGGCACTTGCAGTGAAAGCGACCGCGTAGATGGAGGAGGAGGAGGAGGAGGAAGGAGGAGGATAAGGAGGAGGGGAGGGGTGGGGAATTTGTTATCAGAGGAGGGCGGGCCGAGTGCAGGCAGCACACTCAACAGGGGAAGGAAACTGTTTGCAAACAAAAGTAATATGATCCCAGAGATCCACGTCCGAAATGGCGCGACCGGGGCGTCCTCGAGGTGAAGACGGGAGCAGCTCGGGAGGTTTTCCAGCAACTCCTCTTGCGCGCTCTTCGCGGGAAATCTGACGCCCAAATCAACCGGGGCTGTTTATAAATAAATCTAATTCTCTCTCTCCCCCTCCTCCTCCTCCTCTTCCTCTCTTCTGCCACTTTCTCGCTCGTTTCGCTCCCTCTCTCCCTCCTTCCCTCCTCCTCGCGCTGTGAGGTCCTTCGAGACCCGCGCGTTCTTTCGCTCGTGCTGTGGATTTTCGAGGGGCGTGGAGGAGAGTACTGGATGTAGAGGAGGAAGAGGAGGATCCACAAGGAGGGGACGGGGGGAGCAAATTGGAAAGGATGTCCAAGAAGCTTTGCTTTGGTGCTCCGACCTGCAACACGAGTCGATTCCAGCGGCGCAAGTTCTTCCCAAGCAGGTGAGAATATTCCAAGACCTTTTGACTTTTCACTCTTCCCGCTTGTTCACCGGTTCCTCCTGGTCGAGCTTGTCCGGCGTTGAATCTTCAACCCGTAGCTCGTACTCCATGGAGACGGTTCCGGGCGAGAGGGGCGCCGGACCCCTGCGGCCTGAACGGTGACGCCGCGCGCCGGAGATCCCGGAGGTGACGGGAGATCCCTGGATCCCACGGCTATTCGGTCCTCAAGGGCGGACGCTGAAGGGGAGAGGAGTCGCAACGCTCGCTTCCCCGGCCAAGCCCGGACTGACCACCGAGTCCTGCCCATCGCCGCCTTTGCGTGCTGAGAGGGCGGCCGAGGCTGATTCGCCAAGGCTGAGGCAATTCCCGGGGGAATTCCCCCACCTCTCTCCCTCCCCCTATCCACCTCCACTTCCCCTGTCTTCCTCCCGCCACTCCCTGAAGCTCCTCGTAGCTCTCCGTTGCCCCCCTCACCCCTCCCCTCCATCCCCCGCGTACGGGCCGACAGAGGGAGGAAAGTGAATATCGAGCCCAACCAAGCACCATGCAGACCCTTCTACCCATTAGGGTCTTGCGGAAAAAGACCGCCAGAGGAGGGAAGGTGAGCACCGAGCGACCGGGTGCTGCCCATTAACCACGACCCAGCACCAACAAACCCTTCCCCTTCCATGATGGACAGCTGGAGGGGGTGGTTTTGCCCCCATATTTGGTAGGGACAGCCCGAAGAGCCAATGGGAATTTGCTCTGGTGTATCATGGTCCACGGTTCCCAAATGTACTCCCGAGAGCGCGACCCTGGCGACCTCCGTGCAAAACGCCATCACGGTGGCGGACCTTTTATATCCCATCTATCCAGGATCTAACCTGGCGAAATTCTGTTCCCCCTGTTCCCCCTCCTCAACCCGACAACCCCACAACCCCACCACCCCCGCGGCGGCCAGAGAGAGAGAACATCATCGATACGATAAACGGGTCATTTTAAACGTCTCCATAAACGAAACGTCCCACGACCGAGCATCGCCCCCCTCCCTGTAGCCCCGCCCGTCCCGTAGCTCCGCCCCCCCTCAGCCCCCAGGGCCCCTCCCGTCGGACGCTCTCCGCGGACGCGCGTGTTTCTCCGAGTTTGATCATTTGATGATGGCCGAGTTTATGGGATCTGCTTCGGGAACACGGGGTCTTAAACTCAACACGAAACACGCGATTGTAGGTGCGCATCGAATGCGGCGCGCGCTTCCACACCTGAGTCGATGAAAACCAAAATAAAAACTTTACAAATGTTAACGTTCAACTCCTCGAGACAAAAAAAAAAGTTTCCCAATTCATGTTTACGTCGCTCATTAATAAGGCTTTCAATTGGCCGGACAGGTGGCCTATAAACGGATCGGTTAA
>NC_136263.1:72261143-72391143 GCF_964187855.1 Myxine glutinosa
AAGATCATCTACAAGTGGAGAAGATTCCAAACAACTGCCAACTTGTTCAGGCCAGGCCACCCCAGCAAGTTCAGCCCGAGAGCAGACCGCAGGATGCTGAAATAAGTCTCTAAGGACCCCAGAATGTCATCATGCAACCTACAGGTAGCTCTTGCCACTGTTGATGTCAAAGTGCACGAGTCTACCATTAGAAAGAGGCTGCACAAATTTGATCGACATGGGAGGTGTGCCAGGAGGAAACCTTTGCTGTCCAGAAAGAACATCAGGGCAAGACTAAAGTTTGCCAATGAACACCTAGGCAAAGACCAGCACTTCTGGAACAATGTGCTCTGGACAGATGAGTCAAAGGTAGAGCTATTTGGCCACAGTACCAGAAGACACGTTTGGCAAAAACCAAAGACAGCATTTGACCACAAGAACCTGATACCAACTGTAAAGCATGGTGGTGGAAATATTATGGTTTGGGGCAGCTTTGCTGCATCATGGCCTGGGCAGCTCACCATCATAGAATCCACTATGAATTCTTCATTGTACCAGAGGGTGCTTGAGGATAATGTGAGGCCATCAGTCAGAGAGTTGAAGCTCAACCGAGGGTGGATCTTGCAACATGACAATGACCCTAAACATACCAGTAAATCCACCAAGGAATGGCTGAAAAGAAAGAAATGGAGGGTTCTGGAATGGCCACGTCAAAGCACGGATCTAAATCCCATCGAGATGTTGTGGGGGTATTTGAAACGAGCTGTGCATGCAAGAAACCCCTCAAACATCGCACAGCTGAAAGAATTCTGCATGGAGGAGTGGGCAAAAATTTCTCCCAGTTGATGTCAGAGACTGGTAGACAGTTATAAAAAACGCCTATTTGAGGTTGTTTCTGCCAAAGGGGGCAATACCACCTATTAGAGCCAAGGGTGTACTTACTTTTTCCACATGCGAAATTTGCATTTATCTTTATTTAAATTATATAATGGACTACAAAATGTAAATGTTTCATGACATTTGTTATATTATATCACCTTTATCTATCAATATTGTTGAAATGAAGATCAAATAGCTGTATGTTGAAATATGTTGAAAAAGTCAAAACTTTACATGGGGTGCACTTACTTTTTCACGTGACTGTATATACACACATGTACATATATATATATATATATATATATGGATGAGATGACATGTACATATATATATGACACAGATGTACATATATATATATATATACACAGATGTACATATATATATATATATATACACAGATGTACATATATATATACACACATGTACATATTTATATACACACATGTACACACATGTATATATATATATATGCATGCACACTTTTTTCCTTGCAATAACTCTGGCTCATGAAGGATCGTATATGTTTGTGGAAGTGGTATATACCGGCCGAGGACATTTATGCATACATTGATATACATATCGACGGAGAACAAGAAGACGAGGGGATGATGGGCAGATCAACCGAATATGTATGCATTATGAACCCTCGGATCGCGGCACCTCATCGTCAGGTAACTCATGCAGAGATTGCAACATATTAGGGGAACTCCAAAAGCCGTTTGTAAAGACGTTTGGTTTACCTTAGCTGCCCACCTGCATAATAAAATCACCATATCAAGCTTGTGGAATGTAAAATACATGCGACTTATATAATATATTGCAAATAGGTTTATATGTAAGCCTGGAGTTTTGTAAACTTGAATCACGTGTTAAGGCCATTGCGTAATATTAAAGACGATTATAGTTTATACAAAGTCTGCGATGACGAATGAATTTATTTTTAACAATCAATCATTTTACCAAACAAATATGCGTTTACACTGTACAGCAGTCTTACTTTGTTTGCTAATAAACATGCACACACAAACACACACACACAAACACACACACACACACACACACACGAAATTGTAACTAGAAACGCGCAATACTTTCATTCGCTGTTCCAGGTTATCAATGCGCGTATACATGGTTATAAAGGTCAATATTGCGCATCGTGTACATGACGAGTCACCGGGCCATGATTATAAGGTCACGAAGTGCTAAAACATTTGCCGGGAAGGTGCAGAGCAAGCACGTTGGTGAAATTCCGGCCTCGCAATCCTCCAATGGCGAAACGAGCCAGATGCGGCCCCGTGGTTTCAAAGGCCCATGAGGCCCATGTAATAATACGAGCCAGAGAGCCTGTGCACACATCGCAGGGCAGTGCAGCGATGCCCCCTCCGTGCAACGTACGGTAGGTACGAGGACCCCGCGATTACGCATCGGGCACGAGGACAGCACCTATTTGCGCGCTCAAATATATATATATATTTTATTTTACCGCGAGTGCGTCTATTATGGTCAAGTTTGGCGAAATCGATCGCTCTCGACGATTTACGTGCAACTTTATCCAAGCCTTCGGCACCATAAAAAGCTATCAAGCTCTCTTTTGAGGAATGCATCGCTGCTCGATACCTGCGCAACGACACCGAGCGCTTCGACCCGCGATCGTCACCGGGAAGCGGACGCGCGAACTTTGACGCAATTTGGATGAGAGCGCGGGAAATGTCCTCTAGTGTGGATGGTGAACCGATTATTCAGCAGCGAGGAACGTAAATCGAATCGTCGAGGCGACGAAGAAGCGACGAAACACGGAATTTGTCGACGTAAAACGCGTATCGTGCCCGGTTAAAGGAGACAACGGTGTGCGTAATGCGAGGAGGTTACCGTCGAACGCACGACCTGAATCATGGCGATTTAGGAAAAAGGGGAAACGCGTTTTGAGCTTTAACTCGCGAAGGCACAAGGAGTGAGTGGTGGAGGGGGAAGTTGGGGGTCGGTGAGGATAGGGTTGGGTGCGATGGGGGTGAGTGGGGGGGGGGGGCGCACCGTGGGGGAAATAATGGATGTTAATCCGAGGCCCCAAACCATCTGGCCTTAACACCCGTCGTCTCGCCCCCTTTCTCTCCCTGTGCATCCTTACCATACCCCCAATCCTGTCGTTCTTTCAACCTGACATCTGTGCCAAAAGTGAAGACCATGAGAATACAGCGCTTTACGCTTTAAACTCAAATTTGATTTCCATATTCTACCCAAAGACATCGATCCGTCGTCTCATCACATCGAAAACTGGAGAGATGCCCGAGTTAGCAACATTTGCTATATTTAGTGAATATATATATATATATATATATATATATATATATATATATATATACTCACACATACATATACATGTATGTGCGTTATTGCAAAATCGAATGTGGTCAATATATACATGTTCGATGAAACGTCCTTAAGCACTTGTGTTGGTGCTGAAACGTCTAAATATACGGTCAACCGGGTTTAAAATGTACATAAAGTCTGAAATCGAAATGTTCGTACACGAGTCCCGTTTGAAAAAGTACGGTGGTCGAAGCATTCGCAATTAATGGTTCGCGCTCAAGCCTACGGTCGGATATCGAAGAGTTTGCGAATAGTTGATGCTTAAACAAGACGACAGTGACTTCATTGGCGGAATTCAGAAGTGACCGGATGTTTTCACGATGAAAAACGGAGGGGGGAGTGGGGGGGAAATAAATAAATGCCAGTGTCAAACAGGCGCAAAGGGGCGTCAGGTCGATGAAGCGAGTCACCGTGGTGTCAGATATGGTTCGAGCAAGCAGCGTAAACGACGTAATTCGGAGCATCACGTGTGAGCTGGAAAGGTTAAGTCAATGCTGGGTAATTTACCCTCCGTGAGGCTATCGCTCCTTCTCGTGAACGCTTCGAGTTCGTTGTGCGCACAACATTCCCACAACTGCGCATCTCCCCCTCCGCTCTCGATTCGACCTGCAGCGGGATCCTCAGCGTCACCGATAATGCGATTATATTGAAATGTTCGTTAGGAACACCAGGTCGTAGGTGGGGGCGGCGGTGTACAAGGGACGCGCGCGCGGACTTGCACGGACCGGGAGAGAGCACGCGCAGAGCAAGGGAGGCGCGCGCGGAGCAAGGGAGGCGCGCGCGGAGCAAGGGAGGCGCACGCAGAGCAAGGGAGGCGGCCTCGCGCCGGCTCTCCGCGGCCACGCGCGCATTAGCATTTCAATAGCGACACCCAGTGGCGCGAAGCGCGCTGCCGCCCCCTCCGTGCCGGCGCAGCCTCCGGCAGCGGCTCGGCCTCCCCGAGCACACGCCTTCGGTCAACAGATGGATAGGAGGTTACGGGGGGTTAAATGTATTGGTTATACGTGGGGAGGGGAGCCGGGCCGGAGCGCAGCTGTGAGCACGAGATGCTTTATATTGACCATCATTCAAGCTGTCTTTTGTGTTTATGGTGTGGTGTGGGGGTGTGGGGAGACCAAAAAAAGTTAATGAATAAGTCCGAGCGATTGAATACGCTCGCCGCAAAGCAAATTGAAGATTTATTCAAAACATTCAGGTCCTGAAATTACGTCGCAGTAAATAAATAAATAAATACATCCAGCATCATGTTAAGGGATGAACATGCGTGGACTAAATGATGAATCATTGGGTTCTCCTTACTGTTTGTCTCATAGAATCGTTCATCATGGTCACCATTTATATAATTAATTGCCATAACGATTATTATGTATTTTCCACGAAATTTTATAATTACCATGAATTCATACTTCTACAGTAACACATAACGTTTCCTCGTTCAAAAACAGTTGACTGTGAACCTCGTCTTCACTCGTGTATACCAAAGGTGAAAAAGTGGTTGATTACAAAATACACCTCCTTACAATGGGGGTACCAAAT
This sequence comes from Myxine glutinosa, assembly GCF_964187855.1. Classification (NCBI taxonomy): domain Eukaryota; kingdom Metazoa; phylum Chordata; class Myxini; order Myxiniformes; family Myxinidae; genus Myxine; species Myxine glutinosa. The sequence goes on from NC_136263.1 coordinate 72,265,905, forward strand.
ACATAAAGGACCTCAGGGGTGTTGTTATATGGAACCATGAGGTCCACTCCATGAGCAGGCAACGGTCCGGTGGAATTCCATCAACTGCTGCAGTCTTTGGAAATTCTTCTTTCCCGCCAAAAGGGTCACGGTGCGCTAGTTGCGTCGGTGTCCAGAGTATACACCGAGCACCTGAATATTCTTCACTTTTATTCAAAGATTTGGAGAGGTCTGTACCATGGGGATGACACAGCAACGACTGCTATGGATTCTACAGTGAAATTGATTTCCCTAAAGTTTCACAGGAGGTCATGGCTGATGTCGACGAAGCGTGACGCGGAGGTCAGTAGAAGCTAGATGTCCCAGTAAACGATTAAAGCTTTAGTCACGTGACGCCAACAGGTGTCTCCAATGCACACATCACCTGCACGATTATCAGTAGGTGAGGTCGTTTAAAATAGGTTATATATGATGAAGTGGGCACACAATGGACACAATCTCTCAAAGGCATGCAGATTGACACTCAAGAACAGTGGATTGGTCGTGTTCCAAGTAAAGTCCAATAAGTCACCCAAACATGGCTTGTACGGATGGAGGACCTTCTCCAACGGCAACATATTTTGGTGCAAGCCTTGTCTCCATTGGATAGCTTATAGAGGACCGTATCATTACAGTGCCACTGTGTGGGCAGCATAGGCCACGTGGCATACTTGACGACGGTGTGTAGTGTATACCCTCTGGTGTAGATTTCAGGGTGACACATTACCACGGCAGCTATTGTGTCATATCTGAAATATTGCAGGATGCTCCTGCACCACTTTCCCAAAGAAAGAAAAAGATCTCCGTTAACCGGGAATTGCCATAGACCATGCCAGCCAGGAGTAGAGTATAACAGTCACATGGAATTCCATGCTTGCGGCAATCCCAGTCTTGACCAGCACTGTTTGTAATTCAAGCAAGAGAAATGACAATTCATATACATTACCGGGATGAAGCAAAAGAAAACCCTTAAACCTGAAGGACATCATGAAAGCAAGGGTAGTAAAACAGCACAACCTTGATTGATAAACAGAGGAAAGCAAAGAAAGGTCAGATTAAAAGTAGGGATAGAAAAAATAATGTAAAAACAAAAACAAAAAAGTAAAGCTAAAGTCTTCCAGTAACCACTCTCCTGGTTAAGCTCCCAGAATCCAGGCTCACGCCTCCACTCCTTTGTTGCTCTCTTCTCCCGCTTGTGGAACCCCCTTCCTCAGTCTGTTCAGTCCCACTCTTCCCTAAAGGAGTTGTTCCTCTCTATTCCCACTTGTGGATATCTTTCCCCAGTCTTTTCAATCCCACTCTTCCCTCCAGGGTTCTTCCTGTCTTCTTCTGTTTGTGGAACCCCCTTCCTCAGTCTGTTCAGTCCCACTCTTCCCTAAAGGAGTTGTTCCTCTCTTTTCCCACTTGTGGATATCTTTCCCCAGTCTTTTCAATCCCACTCTTCCCTCCAGGGTTCTTCCTTTCTTCTTCTGTTTGTGGAACCCCCTTCCTCAGTCTGTTCAGTCCCACTCTTCCCTAAAAGAGTTGTTCCTCTCTTTTCCCACTTGTGGATATCTTTCCCCAGTCTTTTCAATCCCACTCTTCCCTCCAGGGTTCTTCCTTTCTTCTTCTGTTTGTGGAACCCCCTTCCTCGGTCTGTTCAGTCCCACTCTTCCCTAAAGGAGTTGTTCCTCTCTTTTCCCACTTGTGGATATCTTTCCCCAGTCTTTTCAATCCCACTCTTCCCTCCAGGGTTCTTCCTTTCTTCTTCTGTTTGTGGAACCCCCTTCCTCAGTCTGTTCAGTCCCACTCTTCCCTAAAGGAGTTGTTCCTCTCTTTTCCCACTTGTGGATATCTTTCCCCAGTCTTTTCAATCCCACTCTTCCCTCCAGGGTTCTTCCTTTCTTCTTCTGTTTGTGGAACCTCCTTCCTCGGTCTTTTGAAGCACACTCTTCCATCGAGTTTCAAATTGGTAGGGCAACACCACCTCCGGCCACCCTCGTATCCTTCCCTACCTGTGATCATTTCTATTTTTGTTGATTTCACATTAGGACGAGACTCTGTATATAAAAGATAATGTATTTCATAACCCCTGCATGTCATTATCATAACTAGGGCATGCCCGTACTATATATATATCTAAAATTATATCCCCCCCCCTATTTACATGAAATGGTTTGGTCCAAAGCGAACGGCTTGCGAGTGGTGACAATCCCCCCCCTCTATTTACATGCAATGGTTCGGTCCAAAGCGAACGGCTTCCGGAGTTTGGTAAAGAAATCGCCATCGCGTACACAAACGCGCAGGAAAGCGAATGAATCGCAAATTCGTTTTTATTAGTTGTAAAACATAATGCCCAATTATTCAATTAGCGCCAACGTATTTTGGCTGTTTGCAATTTAATCGCAAGGCAAAGTAGAAAGAGAAGAGGGAAAAAAAGAAAAGCCTTGCCTTGCTGCAAACAGCTGCTGCAAACAACAACAACATGGAAGGCTGCACTGTCCGGAAGTTGGCATATCGCAGTTACGATTATTTTAGTGTTAATGGCCAATTATTCAATTAGCGCCAACGTATTTTGGCTGTTTGCAATTTAATCGCAAGGAAAAGTAGAAAGAGAAGAGGGAAAAAAAAGAAAAGCCTTGCATTAACGCATTAACGCTTGCATTGCATTAACGGTTCGGCACACGTGATAGCTCGCTGCTCTCTGATTGGTTGAAGCGTTTTTTGGACATAGCTCGGTAGGTACTTGTCCGATTAATTACAAACCTTGAAAAGGCACATCCTCGGGTCCCCAGCAATATACCTGGCAAGTTTCAAGTATATCGGACCCGTGGTTGTCGAGAAACAGCGGTCACAGACACACAGACAGACACACAGAGATTACTGGCATTATAGATAGATGACAATGATAACGAGGAATTGTGAGATTAAACACCATTGATTGTAGGCCTATGGATCATTCCAGTATCGCTGGTGCAACATCACTATCTGACAGTAGATTGAAGAGTCCAACAGAAAGGTTAGATGCCTCTTATGTGAGAGCACTCACTCTATAGCTTAAAACATGTCCTCCTAAACCCTGCAAATGTCACGTGTTCCAGAAACAAATGTCCATTTTGCTGTAGGTACCAGCGCGCATGGCCCATGAGCATGGCCCAAGTACTCATTCTGATGGATAGTTAAATTGCATCCTTGATTGAAAGTAGTTGATAATTTTTCAACATGTTGAGCACCTCTTCACATGATAAACCCAACTGTAACCACGTGCACAAGATCGTCGCCAACATGTGTATCAAGTGCTTCATCAGCGTGGGGCACCTCCTTCGCAGTTGGGCAACTTCGTTATTCAATGGAGGTTATTCCACGAAACAATGTCCCACATCAAGTCAACTTCTTTGTGCCATATCTGGTGAAGTCTTCCTATTAAATGAATATGTCTGAATCAAATCGGTTAGACAGGCTCTGGACCATGAGGTTCAAGAAGAGGTATGGTATTCATGGTTTAAGACCGAACGTTTGAGGTTAACTACTTAACCCCGTGGAAAGAAGTCGAAAATGTTGTCAGATATCCCTTGTGATGCTTGCAACCTGAGAACTGATGAGTGTACAGGATGCAATTCAGAAGTAATTTGCAAAATTGGGCACGAGGGAGGATGATAATGCATAAATGAACCGGAGAGAAAGACCATCTAACCCTTGAACAAGACCAATAACAGGGCATAACTAATAAAGCAGGGCAGAAGTTGCTGTGTGTGTGTGTGTGTGTGTGTGTGTATGTGTGTGTGTGTATGTGTGTGTGTGTGTGTGTGTGTGTGTGTGTGTGTGTGTGTGTGTGTGTGTGTGTGTGTGTGTGTGTGTGTATGTGTGTGAGATCACCAGCTGTATTTTTTATTTGTTTGCATACAAGATCGAGGCTCGTGTAAGAGCTAACATTAATGACAAAAAAAAAACCGACACATAAAAAACATAAAATACAGGGAGCGGGAGACACTATGGGGAGAGAGAGGGAAAGACACAAGTGCAACAGTAGAGAACAGGGACATCAGGAGATCTGTGGGAGGGAGACGGCTTGGGGGGGGAGGGTGGTGGGTGGGAGAGGTATAAAACACATGGACACTGCTAAGACTTCCAGGAAAGAAGTCGGTATTTCAAATAAAGTGGATCTGGGGTGAAATTAATGGGGGTAGAAAAGATCAAGGTTTGGTGAACCGCTGTTTTAAAGACCTGGAGGGGGGAGTGGAATGAAGAGAGTGAGGGAGTTTGTTCCAGAGGCGGGAGAAGCGAGGACTGAAAGAGTGAAGGTGAATAGAGAGTCTTGATTTTGGCAGTTTCACCAGAAGAGGGATGCTGGCAGATCTTGTGCGAACTTTAGGAAGAGGGAGACAGGTTTGAGAGTTCAGTCTTGAGAGTAGAGAGATAGTGTTTCCTGGCTCTCCTGAAGGTGGACACACACTTGTTCAGGGCTTTGTGAAAAGAAATGAGATTGCCTTCCAGGAGGCGAAGGCAAGTTGTTTCAAGGTAACTGCCTCACCACAAGATTCCATGTACCATGGACGGGAGGAAGGGTATGACAACTGGAGACGAGATGGGATAAATCTGTGCATGAGAAAGAGCAGTTTGCTTTGGAAGAATTCCCAGGATGAGTTGATGTCAGAGGCGATAGAGATGGGAGACCAGTCCAGATGATTGATGGCTGCTTGAAGACCGTGCCAGTTGGACTGAGTGAAATGCCAGACTCGTCGACGCTGAGGAGGCTCTCTGAGAATGGCCAGAGAGATGTCCACTTTAACTAGCACATGATCAGAAGAACCGATTGGAGCAGAAGAAGAGCAGCAGACATTTGCAGGGAAGATAGTCATAACCAAGTCTAGGAGAGAAAATGCTCCGTTGACTGATATCCGGGTCGGGAAATTGACAGATTGTGTCAGTCCCAGTTGGTCGCAGAAGTCCTTTGCTGAGGTGCCATGGCTGGTGAGAGAGGTACCCACACCCTGTCAGCTGGCATGATTACAGTTGAAATCACCACATATGAGGAAGAGAGAGAGTTGGGATGAGTAGATAGAAGTTGGTCCATGTTATCGGACAGCGAGATCTAGATGGAGTCATCACTGTTTAGTGGACGGTACAACACACATATGAACAAAAGGTGTGAGCGAAGGGGAAGCCGTAGCCAGAGGTACTCCTGGGGGTGGGGTGGAGAGAGGGCAGTGCAGGGAGAGTGAGGAAGAGAGTTTTTGATAAAGATAGAAACCCCACCTCCAGGACGAGGCTCAGGTCTATCATACCATAGGAGGGGGTAACCAGGAAGAGATATTAAGGAATCAGAGACGCCTTGAAGGAGGAAAGTTTCTGTTAAGCAGATCAAGTCTGATTTGTCAGAAGAAACCTGTATGGAAAGATCAATCAGGTTTGAGCAAAGGCCCCGGATGTTTGAGGTCCATACCATTAAGGAAGAGGAAGGGGGAGCATCGGATACAGGACAGGGGAGGGGAGGGGAGGGTAGGGTAAGATGAGGGAGAGGAGGAGGAGGTAGGGAGAGCTGTTGATAGTGCGTAGGAGATTTCAGAAGAGCTTGGAGAAAGGGAAGGATTAGAAGGACAAAAGCTTCGATGGTGATTGAATGAGGTACAGTGAGGTGTTGTTTGAGATGGTGGCAGAGCGAGGAAGAGGGTTGGAGGCGATGGAGGTAAGAGTTGGAAGGGAGAGGAGGTGGGGAGGAGGACACTTTGAGGTGGAGGGGTGAGAGGGGAGAATTGGAGAAAAATGGAGGATAGAGAGATTTGAAGGGGAGGGGGGGGGGAGATGGGAGGGGGGAGTTTTGAAGGGGAGAGGTGAGGGGGGAATCTAGGAGGGGAGGGGCAGGGGGGGAGTTTAGAAGAGGAGGGGCAAGGGGAGAGTTTATGAGGGTAGAGTTTAGGAGGGGAGGGGCGAGGGGAGAGTTTAGGAGGGGAGAGATGTGGGGGGAGTTTAGGAGTCGAGGGGCAAGGGGGGAGATTTGAAAGGGATGGGTGAGGGGGGAGTGTAGGAGTGGAGGGGTGATTTTGGATTTTAGAAAGTGTTGGACGATTAATGTAAAACGAACATTTATTGCAAAATGAGTTTCTTGTGATTTTCGAGTCAGAGATCCGTTTGAAAACGTTGGAGGAGGGGTGGAATGCAGGTGAGTTTAGGGAAAGTAGAAAGGCAGAACTGTAAGAGAATGAATTTTTATTTGAAATGAAGAGATTTGGTGAGCAAATCGAAGACAACCTGTATGTCGCTGTATATGTATGTCGATATATTTGTACATGTATGTATGTATGTCGCTGGATATATTTGTATATGTATGTATGTCGCTGGAGTGGCTCCTGGAATTCTTCACGAGGCAGAGAGGTTAAAGGTTACGTCCCTGTCGGGAACATAGCAGCGCGCTGCTGGGGTCTCGGGGACAGAGTGGGAGGTCATTCTAAATTGCAACTAATTATAGTTAACTTGATATTAAAGTAATATTTTGAATTCTAATATTAAGGAGGACATAACTGTATGAACAAAATACACAGTGTGGCCCCACTACCCTGAAAATGGTCAGAGAAACACAATCTATAACCAGTTGGCCTCAAGCACGAAAACAATTTTATCCAAGTTTTGTTTTGATGAATTCCCATCAGGTTGTTATTTTTGACTTCACCTATCTGGCAAAATGAGGAGTTCAATGGCACATGTACTTGTTTATTAGGGGACCAAGCCTTACAGTTGGGTACCTTATTGTTGATGTTCAGATAATGATTATGCTCCACCCCCCCCCCCCTCCCTTTTTGCACTTTTTCACTTTTAACCCCTTATTAATTCATTTTCACTGCAACCGCTTGACCAAATGATGTGGAATCTTCAACATATGAGCGACTACCCAAGGATCATTTTTATTGATTTCTCTGATGTCATATGTTTACGTGATATGACAGCCATATAGGATAAAAGGAAAAACTTTGATAATCCTGGGCCCTGTGCTTTTTCTGGTCTTTATCAATGATCTCTCCGACTCTCTGGAAAATCCTCTGTATCTCTTTGCTGATGACTCCACTCTCTGCCGCTCCATTCCTCTTCCCTCAGATCGGCAGTCTGCAGCAGCCTCACTCTCTGAAGACCTGGACAAAATCACAGACTGGTCAAACATGTGGAACATGTCTTTCAATCCTGACAAATCTCACACTCTTACTATGTCTCTCCGAAAAGATCGACTGGACAACCCTCCCATCTACTTTCTCAACAATCCTCTCCAAGAAGTTCTGTCGCTCAAGCTTTTGGGTCTCACCATCTGCCATGATCTTTCTTGGGAAAACCACATTTCCAAGCTGGCCTCCAAAGCCAGTCGCCGACTGGGCATCCTCCGTCGTGCAAAGTCCTTCCTAGGCACACCTGAGCTCCTCACCACATACAAGGCTTTCATCCGCAGCTCAATGGAATACTGTTCTCCCCTATGGGCTGGTGCTCCTGCCTCACACCTGGCTCGGCTTCACGCTGTTGAATCCAAAGCTTTCAGAATCATTGGAATCTCCCGCGATGAAGCTATCTCTGAGGGCCTTTCACTCACTCACCGCAGGCAGGTAGGTGGTCTTTCTGTCTTCTACCGACTCCTCTCCGGCCTTGCTCCCCCAGCTCTCTCTGTGCTCTGTCCCCCAAATATTCCTACAGGTCGCACAAGATCTGCCAGCCACCCTCTGATGGTTAAACTGCCGAAATCTCGGCTCTCTGCTCACCTTCACTCTTTCATTCCTCTTTTCTCCCGCCTCTGGAACAAACTCCCACACTCACTTCAATCACACTCCTCCCTCCAGGTCTTCAAAACAGCTGTTCACCACCATCTCTTATCTTCCCCCATCCAAAACCTTGATCTTTTCTACCCCCACTAATTCACCCCAGATCCACCTTGTTTGAAATTCCAACTTCTTTCCTGGAAGTCTTGGCAGTGTCCATATGTTTTATACCTCTCCCACCCACCCCCCCTTCCCATGCCTCCCCCCCAAAGCCCTCTTCCTCCCACAGTTCTCTCGATGTCTCCATGTCTCTCGGTCCCTGCTCTCAAATGTTGTGTTTGTGTCCTTCCCCCTCTCTCCCCATCTTGTCTACCGCTCCCGATGTTATTTGTTTTGTGTGTCTGTTTGTCTTTCTGTGTGATTAATGTTCGCTCTTTCACGAGCCTCGATCTTGTATACAACAAAAAAAAAAAAAAAAAAAAAAATCCTCTGCTCTAAAACAACTGAATTCGAAAAAATTGAACCTTGATATATGTCATCAACTGATCATGGGGGATAAAGTTTGATTACAATGATGTCAACGGTAAAGTTGTGCGGCAGCCATAATTGAATGAATCAAAAATCTTATCCTAAAAATTTGAAACTATAATTGGACGGATCAAAAATCTTATCCTAAAAATTTGAAACTTCATATATGTGATCTACTTCCCAATTCGAGTTCAGTTTTAAATTTATGGCATCAGTGATGTGATCTGGCAAGCATATTGGAACCGCCTTTAGAGGCCTTTTTCCCCGCAGAGCCAGGGTTGGTCCTTTTTTGGGCACCTTGGTCCCCTTTTTGAAGCAATGTTTTATATGACCGGATGCCCTTCCTGCCGCCAACCAGTGAACTTGTGTTCAATTTGCCGACCTCGGAAGGATGACAGGCTGAGTCAACCCCCCTGGCGTCAATTCAGCAATCGACCGGAATTCGAACCCAGGTTCCCAGGATCCCAAGCCGGCACCCTAACCGCTAAGCCAATACCAGGCTTCTGGCAAGCATATTGGATTGAAATAAAACCTTTAAAATCCCCTATTCTCCATAACCGCTTAGCAGATTGAAGTGATACTTCATGTATATGATTGACTACACATGGGGAAGAAGATTGAAAATGAAACGCCATTGGTCATGTGGCCTTGGCAGCCATGTTGGATTGAAGGTAAGACCTTTAAAAAAACTTCTCAAACCACTCAACCAATCGATGCGAAACTAATTATGTCATCGACTATGCATAGGGATAAAAGCTTGACAACTAAAACGTCATTGGTCATGTGTTCTGGCAGCCATATTGGATTGAACAAAAACTTTGAAAAAGTCCTTCTCTTGAACCACTTATCCAAATGACACAAAACTTCAAATACATTAAAGATTACCCATGGGGAGGAACCTTTGATAGCAATGACGTCATAGGTCACATATGCCTGGTGTCAGCCTAGCATGTAAGGTGGCTGGCATGAGATCCTAAGGTCTTGCGTTTGAGGTCCTGAATTCGAGCCTATGTCGTGCCATTGAAATAACACCAGGTGGTCGACTCAGCCTGAGTCATCCTTCAAATGTCGGAAAAATGAGTACCAGCTTACTGGTAATGCATCAATGGCACAGCCGTGCCTGCAGGCAAATTATGCAGCCAAGCTGTCACAGGCTGCATACGACCCACCACCACCATAGGTTACATGGTTTGCCAGACATATTGGATCAAAGTGAAAACCTTTAAAACCCTTATTCTCTGAAACCACTTAACCGGTTTGATGCGACATTTCAACATATGATTGACTACCCTTGGGGAAAAAGATTGTGTGTGCATACGTGTGTGTGTTTGTATATACTGTATATACTGTATATACTGTATATACTGTATATACTGTATATATGTACATATCTATATATATATATTATATATATATATATATATATATATATTATATATATATATATATATATATATATACATATATATATATATATATATATATATATATATATATATATATATATATATATATAATATATATATATAATATATATATATAATATATATACATACATACACAGTGCCTATAGAAAGTCTACACCCCTTTCAAAATTTTCCCCTTTTTGTTCCCTTATAGCCTGGAATTAAATTGCATTAAATCAGACTTTTTCCACCTTTATTTACACATCGTAACCCACAACTTCCAAGTGAAAAACAAATTCTACAAATTTCAGAAAATTAATCAAAATACAAAATTTGAATCTCTTGGTTGGATAAGTGTCCACCCCGCTTATAATAGCAATTGTAAATTAGCTCAGGTGTAACCAATCACCTTCAAAATCACACATCAAGTTAATTGGCCTCCACCTGTGTTAAATCGTAATGATTCTGAATACTTTAGAATAAAATCAGCTGTTCCTGTAGGTTTCCTCTGCTCGGTAGTGCATTTCATAGCAAAGACTCAACCATGAGCACCATACAGCTTTCAAAAGACCTACGGGATAAAGTTGTGGAAAAAGGCATAGATCACGGGATGGGTATAAAAATAGAGGCAATACCCCTGGGCACTCACCTGGTAGATTAAAGCAGTATACATCACTGACTGAAGGTATTTTCAACAGTATCACGGTATTTTAAACATATTTAAATGGTTGCATGAAGACATGGCAGCATGTAGAATCGTACTAACTTAATCATGAGACTTTAAACAAACAAACAAAAAAATACCTATTTTGGGGGGGCAACCACCCCTCTTCCTCCCTCCTCCCCCCCAGTAGAACCCTTCAGGACCCGATTTTTTTTTAATGCTGTGAAAAAACTTTGGGACATCACGTGTGATGATGGCTGTGGTCAAATTTCATCGGAATTGCATGTGTAGTTTCTGAGAATAAATCAAATACCTATTTTGGGGGGCAACCTCCCCCCTCCCCCAATAGACCCCCTTAGGGCCCGAATTTTTTTTAATGCCATGAACAGACTTTAGTACATCATGGGTGATGAAGGTTGTGGTTAAGTTTCATCGAAATTGTGTGTGTAGTTTCAGAAAAGAAAGGAAATACCTATTTTGGGGGTGTCAAACCTGGATCCACATTGACACCCCCGTAGTCCCTCCTAGACTTCAATTTTCTTAGTGCCGTGAACAAACTTTGATACATCACGGGTGATGAAGGTGGTGGTCAAGTTTCATTGAAATAGTGTCCGTAGTTTCAGAGGAAAAAGCAAAACCCTATTTTGGCGGGTCAAACCTGGATCCACTTTGACCACCGGTAGATCCCCTTAGACCCCGATGCTTTTAATGCCGTGAACAAAGTTGAGTTGCAACATACCAAATATCATTTGTGCAAAGTTTGGTCACAATGCCATCAGCGGTTTCCGAGAAGAAGTTGTAAGTGTTTACAGACTCATGGAGGGACGGCACGCCAACACATAAGCTACCCGGAACTACGTTCCAGGTGAGCTAAAAATATTTCAAAGGCCTTGACTATCCCTTGGAGCACAGTCAAGACAATCATTAAGAAGTGGGAGGCATATTGTACCACCAAGACCATGCCTATATCAGGCCGTCCCTCCACATTGGATGAGGAAGCAAGGAAGAAACTGATCAGAGAGGCCAACAAGTGGCCAATGGCGACTTTGAAGGAGCTACAGGCCTTTATCGCAAAGACTGGTCACTCTATGCATGTGACAACAATATCGCCAGCACTCCACAAGTCTGGCCTGTATGGTAGGGTGGAAGAAGGAAGCCATTACTCAAAAAAGCCCACCTTGAGTCCCGTTTGAGGTATGCAAAAAGCTACTCTCGATATTCTGAAGCCTTGTAGTAAAAGGTTTTCTGGTCTGACGAAACAAAGATGGAACTTTTTGGCCTCAATGCAAAACGTTATATTTGGCGCAAATCCAACACAACACATCACCCAAAGAACACCATCCCTACTGTGAAGCATAGGGGTGGTGGCATCATGTTATGGGGATGTTTCTCATCAGCAGGGATTGGGGCACTTGTCAGGATCGAAGGGAAAATGGATGGAGAAAAATACAGAAAAATTATGGAGGAAAACCTGCTGCCCTTTGCAAGAAATCTGAAATTGGGACTGAAGTTCACCTTTCATTATGACAACGACCCGAAGCACACAGCCAAAGCTACACTGGAGTGGCCAAGGAACAGAAATATAAATGTCCTTGAGTTGCCCAGTCAGAGCCCCAACATAAATCCAATGGAAAATCTTTAGCATGACTTGAAGATTTCTGTCCATCAACGCTCCCCACTCAACTTAGCTGACTGTGAACAGTTTTGTACAGAAGAATGGGCAAATATTGCCCAATCAAAGTGTGCAAGGTTGGTAGAGACCTATCCCAACAGACGCACAGCTGTAATTGCTGTCAAAGTTGCTTCCACCAAGTATTAACTCAGGGGGTGGACACTTATCCAACAAAGACATTCCAGTTTTGTACTTTTAATTATTCTTGTGAAATTTGTAGAATTTGTTTTTCACTTGGGAGTTGAGGGTTACGATCTGTAAATAAAGGTGGGAAAAGGTCTGATTTAATGCAATTTAATTCCAGGCTATAAGGGAACAAAAGATTAAAATTTTGAAAGGGGGTGTATACTTTATATAGGCACTGTAGTACTGAGGTGCAAAAATGAAAAGAAGGCATTGTTAATTGAGGTTTCATTACCCAGCGATTTTGGCATAAACAACACAGAAATCAAGAAAATGACCAAATACCAAGATCTCAAAAATGAAGTAAAAAGATCCTGGAAGCTGAAGAGTGCTGAAATGGTACTGGTGATTATTTGAGAAACAGGTATGATAAAAAAAAGAACCGTACAGAGTTCTTAAAAACCATGTCTGGGAATATTACTACAACCGAACTGCAGTTGGAAGCTGTCTGGGGCTCGGTGACGATGCTCAAAAGAGCCTTCGGGACAAAACTTTGAGAACAAGAAAACGTCACAACTTGGTCCATTAACGTGGTGGATACTTCAAGACCAGAGAGGACTCCATTCCACCTTATAAACTCGCATTTGGAGAAAATAACCAACGACACACACACACACACACACCAACCTGCTGTTAAGGATTCTCCAAGAATACCAGAGCACAGCTTGCACCACACACTTCAGGCAAAAGTTTGGAATTGATCCAGAGTGCCAGCAATGGCTTGCCTACGAAGGACACTTGTGGGATTTTTTAACTTCCATCAACTAATGCTAGCAGATGGGACAACCAGCTTAACGCTCCTCCGATGGACAGCACACACATTGCTTCACCTGCAGTGGAAACAACATGGTAATAATTTATAGCTAGGTCGGGAATCAAATCTAAGCTAGTCATTTTAAAGGGTTGTGCACCTTCTTCGAGGCTCTACTGATATATATATATATATATACATATATGTAATTTTTGCTTGACATCAGTCCAAAGGAAGAGTTTTTTTTCCAGGGGTCTAAGCATTGAAAATTATGCTCATAATCCGAATGGCAAAATGAACAGCTGTCCCATTTCCAGGCGAGTGGCTTTTTCAATCCCGTGAGTGTGCGGTCTCAGTGCAAGCCCTCGTCCGAAAATCCATGCATCGGAAACCGCGATTCTTTTTGTAGTAAAGGGTTGCTTATAGAGGTGTGGCTGCCTGCCATGAAAAATACTGCAAATTGTACCCCTCCTCCCCCTCTTTGCACTCCGCCACCCACACCTGCAACCATTCCCTAACCACCCCCAATCCCGCCTTCGTAACCACCCACAACCCCGTGCCCCAAACTCCACCTTCCTGAGTGTACCGGCTTGGAGGGTATCAAGCGAAAAGAAGAGAATACAGCTAAAATCAATAAGACCCAGAAAATATTATATATTCGTGTCAGGAAAAGGAATTTTCTTAAAGGATAATTTTTCAATACTGCATGAAATTTGACGAGCAAGAAACACTGTACCTGGCTTTGTACATACAAATACAGATACCACAAATTGTTATTTTTAAACCTATTTGTAGTAAATACCTCCTAATAATTACTACTAGGCTGTATGGTAACTCAAAGAGTCCTGGATATGTCTCCAGTATTATAATGGTATCAGCTGATTCCCTGTTCCACACTAAGATACGAAAACGCATCCTATCTTACTTCGCTGTGAGATCTGAGGTACAATAAGGTATCTGCTGACTCTCTCTCTTTGACCATAAGGTATGATAAGGTGTCTCTGTATTACTATAAGGTACAATACATTCTCTGCTCACTCACCAGTACAATGATAAGGTGTGATAATAATGTATCTGCTGCATCTCTGTACTTTGATGAAGTACAATAAAGTGACTGCTCGCTCTGCTGTATTACAATAAGGTGTGAAAAGGTATCTGTCATTCTGCTCTACTACAATAATGTATGATAACGTATCTGCTGACTCCCTGTAGAACGATGAAGTATGAGAAGGCATCTTCTCACTCTGCTCTACTATAACATGATATATTCTCACTCCACTCTGCTACAATAACATACAATAACATATCTGCTGACGCTGCTCTGCCAATACAAGGTGAAATAAGCTGTATGCTCCCCTGATATATTACCTGATGTATAATAAGGTATCTTCTCACTCTGCTATACTACAGCAAGTCACTATAAGGTCCCTGTTCACTCCGCTGTACTACGATTAGGTACAATAAGGTGTAAGATCACTCCGCTGTACTATGATGAGGTACAATAAACAATCATATACATCTATGCTTTTGAAAATGAAAACAGATAATTCAAAATCAATGAATGATTACTACTTGTGCCACCTAAGGTAGACGGAGGTCATGTTTTCACCCTTGTCTGTTTGTCTGTCTATCTGTGAGCAGGATATCTCAAAACGTTATGGAGAACTTCAGATGAAACATGGCGGACAAGTTGGATTTGTGACAAAGACGTATTGATTCGATTTTAGTGAAGGCCAAGATCTGGATCCAGATACGATAATTTATTGTAAAGTTAATCTTCACTATTGCGAAATGGGGCCAAAAACGATACATCGCATGATATCTCAAAAAGTAATGGACGAATTAGGACGAAACTTGGTGAACTTATTGGGTGTGTGACAAGTTGGAAGTGATTAGATTTTGATGAAGATCTGGATACGAGAATTTCAAAAAGGAATTCTTCACAATTGAGAGATAGGGTCAAAAACGGTATTTAGCACGATATTTCAAAAGGTTGCGGATGGATTATAACAAAACTTGGGGGATGAGTTGGTTGGGTTACAAGAATAAGCCGATTCGATTTTGGTTCAGCTCCAAATCCAGATCTGACCTATCAGTGGGATATTCAGCCGGGCGGAGGTTTGTATGCTCTCTACTGAGTGCTGTTCTAGTTGTCAATGAATTTGGTTGCGGAACTCTATTTATTCCACGTCAACCTCAATACGAGTACAGTATATACAGTATGTACAGTATACAACAAGTTATCAGTCGGTCTATTGCTTCAAATTAAAAGAAAATTCAAATACAAATTATCTTACTTTTCTCTACTTTTACTTCTAAGGCCACGACCTTCTAAGACCTTCTAAGGTGTTACGAAAAATGCGCCATCATCACAATAAGCTACTTTTCACAGCACGCTTGGTCGTGTGAACCTTGAAGTATCAAATTCATAGAAAAGCTAACATGTAAAATTACACATAGAGTACAATATAATTATGACATAAAAGGAGTCAATGACATAGAGAATGAGATTAAGGAATAATAGATCAACAAATAAGCCAAGAAAGGATGTCAGGCCATAGTCTGACAGGTATGAAGAAAATCGAGAGCATCAATAATTGATTGATCAATTGTGTAATTAAAATAAATAAATAATAATCGTAAAATAATTAAATTCTTAATCAATTTGCTAATAGCATATCTAAACCACCACTGTTTCATCCAAAACAGTAACTTTTTGAAAATTAAGTAATCTATCGAATTATTAAATAATTTATCGATTAATTGATTAATCAATAAATCAAAAATACCATTTACAGCCAAATTACTTCATCACTGTGGTGTCCAAATATCAACTTCCTAGCTCAAAAGGTGCCCGAGATATTGTCCAGATGAGAAAGGAAACAAGTACTTAATAAATCAATAATAATTAAGTAATTAATCAATTGATTGATTAATCAAAAAAATAGAAATACTGCTTTGGCCAAAGTACGTGCTCACTATTGTGCCCAAATTCAGCTTCCTAGCTCAAAGGATGGCTGAGATATCTATCGCTTGGACAAACAAGCGAGAGAACCTTGAAATTTGACATTTGACCTGTATAGTCAAAAAGCATTGACAGCCTCACTTTTATCTTTTTGAATCTTCTGGTAAGGTTTGACGAAGATACCTGAAAGTGTTCGCGAGTTATTGCGCGAACAGACAAACAATCATACAAACATGACCGACTTATGACGCAAATGTTCAATTTTCGTCATAATAATGCACAACACACAACACACAAACACAACACACAAAAACACACACACAAAAAACACACATAAACACACACACACACACACACACACATTTTGTTATTTGATGCAAAAGAAAGTTTAAAGCTGAACCACCCACTTGTAAATTTACGGCCGAGGGTCCGAGTCTTAAAACAGCTCTTTGTAGCCAGAGTTCCAAAGATATATTGATGATGTTTGTTGTTATGTGTGAAATGGTATCTCAGTTGCTAGAGAAACTTCAATTAGTACCCCAGATATTTTGTTCAAACAAGTACGAAAATCATATTTGTGAACATGCTCAGAAACAAATTTTCCAAAATGCTGTTTGCATTATTGAGGGTGTAGGTGCATAAAAACGTCAAATTCTTAGCTAGCACAGGTTTCCTGCAATGTCAACGAGCAGATTCTTTATCCTGGGATTCTCAACTTTGGTTTTATCCATGAGGACAAATGTTGTCCCACGGGTTTGGCTAAATCCAAAAATAGAGCACTTTTTGGCCCTCTGTTGCTGGATTCCAAGAGAAAAGTACGCCTACGCTACCTCTGAGCTATCCTGCTGATGCTGAGCGCGTCCTGCATTTTACATCTGTTACCGTAGCAGTAAGGTGGTTAAACAGACCACCATATAGTCAGAGGAGGGTAAAGCAACGTTCTTTGCCAATTTAACGGATGCTATTAGGGTCAGCCATAATGGAGGGTGTAGAGGGAACAGCTTTTGTCGATTGCATTTCCCATGGTGAATGCCTGCTGACCTGTTATCTTGGAATTAAGGCCGATATTGGAATACGTCTAACCCCTTAGCGAGAAGTTGTGAACGAATGGAAAAAGGAGTTGGGAATTCTAAAACGGAGGTGGGGTGGGATCGCGAGGACTGCAGAAATAATTGAGCAGAAATAAAACCAACCATTGCTTACATGAATGAAGTCATGTGTTGGTTTGTTGTGTCCATAGTGTCAGGGTCAAAAGGTCCCACCGACCCCTTCCCTCAAACCATTTCGACTGTCAGAGTCAATATCATGACTTCTATTCCAATGGGATCAGGAAACTCACCCAGAGCTGAGAAAAATGTGCGACACTGGATGGAAACTCTAGAGACAAGGCTACATGTTGATTTTACTGTTGCAGGACATTTCCTTCATGGTTGCGAGTAAAGATATTTGACTACCCTTTGCAAGTCCATTCGGATTTCCAAACAAGGCTACGCAGGATCCGTGCGATATCAAGCAACGCTGGTAAAGTAGATTCTACCAAGTCAAGCATATGGAAAATAAACCCTCTTGCCCTACCTTTTCCAACAATCCTGCCTCTCAATATCCTGCTGTACCTCCTCATCTGTCAGTAAATGCACCCAAGTCAATGAAAATTTGAACTCCAAGACCCTGTATGATCCTGACTTCCTGGTCAGGCCACTTCATTGTGGACTTGTCACGTGGGGGCTGGGTACTGGCTCAAGATGCTAAACAGGTGTTGGTTGCTTTGCTGTCATAGAACAGAATGTGGGCAAGCGATTATTTAATTTGGCGGTAGGCATGGATTTATTTTCAACTGCATTCACTCGATACCCGTTTCCCTAGCTGGGAGGATAGCCGAGAGGTATGTGAACTCGCCATTGAGCTGTTTCGCCATGGTTTGAATCCCAACCCAGCCATACACTGTCGCCCTGGTGTTTCTAATGCAGGGTGATGCATCAATGTGAGCATCGTCCATCAGAAGGAGGTTAAGCTGGAGGACAGATTGTCGGTGGACGTTAAAGATCCCACGGAGATTTTCACAAAGAGTAGGAGATTTAATGCAGGCACCCTGAACAAATTACAAATTTCTGCAGCAGTCGAATGTCAGCCACGGCCAGCCGGTTTATTTTATTTTTTTCGTATAGAGTCGAGGCTCGTGGAAGAGCGAACACATTACACATGAAAACATGCACAGAACCATAAAACATACAATAAATGAAGGGAGAGGGAGACAAGAGGGGGAGAGAGAGGAAAACAAACAAGGACAACAACAGAAGGGAGTGGAGGGAGAGGACCTGGGGGGAGGGGGGAGGAGAGATGGAAGAGCGGGTGAGGGTAGGGAGAGGAGGGAGGGGTGGGGTTGAAAGGGGTACACGGTATAAAGCAAATGAACACTACAAGGAATTTCAGGAAAGAAGTTGGAGATTGAAAGAGGTGGATTTATGGTGTTTTAACGGGGGTAGAAAAGATCAAGGTTTTGGATGGGGGAAGATAAGAGACGAAAGACGGGCGAGTTACTTGGCCGACCGCACAAGGTGGGAGAAATTGGGGCACAAAGACTCAAAGTGAGAGCACCTTTGCCTAATTTTTAGCTCACCTGGAACGAAGTTCAGGGGAGCTTATGCGATGGTGCGTCATCCATCCGTCCGTCCGTCTGTAAACATTTGAAACTTCTTCTCCGAAACCGCTGATGGAATTGTGACCAAATTTGGCCCAAATGATATTTGTTGTGTTGTGACTAAAGTTTGTTCACGGCATTAACAAAAAAGTCTAAGGGTATCTACCGGGGGTCAAAGTGGATCCAGGTTTGACCCCCCAAAATAAGAATTTGCTTTTTCCTCTGAAACTACACACACTATTTCGATGAAACTTGACCACCACCTTCACCACCCATGATGTACCAAAGTTTGTTCACAACACCAAGAAAATCGAAGTCTACGTGGGTCTACGGGGGGTAGGGAGGGGGTCAAAGTGGATCCGGGTTTGAACCCTCAAAATAGGTATTTGCTTTCTTCTCTGAAACTACACACACTATTTCGATGAAACTTGACCACCACCTTCACCACCCGTGATGTACCAAAGTTTGTTCACAACACCAAGAAAATCGAAGTCTACGTGGGTCTACGGGGGGTAGGGAGGGGGTCAAAGTGGATCCGGGTTTGAACCCCCAAAATAGGTATTTGCTTTCTTCTCTGAAACTACACACACTATTTTGATGAAACTTCACCACAACCTTCATCACCCGTGATGCACCAAAGTTTGTTCATGGCATTAAAGAAAATCTGCCCCTTTGGGGATCTACGGGGAGGTTGCCCCCCAAAATAGGTATTTGCTTTTTTCTCAGAACCTACACACACAATTTTGATGAAACTTCACCACAACCTTCATCATCCGTGATGTACCAATGTTTGTTCAAGGGATTGGAAAAATTGGGGTCTGAGGAGGTACACGGGGTGGAAGGGTGAGGGGACGGTTGCCTCCCAAAATAGGTATTTTTATTTATTTTTATTTTTTGAAAGTCTTATGATTATGTTAGTATGATTCTACATTCTGCCCTGTCTTCCAGCAACCATTGAAATTGGTTTAAAATACCTTTAGCCAGTGCAGTATACTGTTCATTCTTCCAGGTGAGCGCCAGGGGTATTGCCCCCATGTTTAGTTCTGTGAGAATAAAAAAATTTGAGATGAATCGGGGGCTGCACGAATGAGAAAAATTTCAATACAGATCGTTATGTTTGTGGGTGATGTATGACCTCATGAGTAGCCAAAACGGAAAAAAAAATTGCTCAAAAAGTTACCTGTATCCATTGTGGAAGATGTTTACATAAAAAAAGGAAAACCTTTTCCTGGGAAAACCACATTTCAAATCTGGCCTCCAAAGCCAGTCGCCGACTGGGCATCCTCCGTCGTGCGAAGTCCTTCCTTGGCACACCTGAGCTCCTCACCACGTACAAGGCTTTCATCCGCAGCTCAATGGAATACTGCTCCTGCTCTCCCCTCTGGGCTGGTGCACCTGCCTCACACCTAGCTCGTCTTCACGCTGTTGAAAGCAAAGCATTCAGAATCATTGGAATCTCCCGCGATGAAGCTAACTCCGAGGGCCTCTCACTCACTCACCGCAGGCAGGTTGGTGGTCTTTCCGTCTTCTACCGACTCCTTTCTGGCCTTGCCCCCCCAGCTCTCTCTGTGCTCTGTCCCGCAAATATTCCTACAGGTCGCACATGATCTGCCTGCAACCCTCTTATGGTTAAACTGCCAAAATCAAGACTCTCTGCTCACCTTCACTCCTTCATTCCTCTTTTCTCCCACCTCTGGAACAAACTCCCTCACTCTCTTCAATCCCACTCCACCCTCCAGGTCTTTAAAACAGCTGTTCACCACCATCTCTTATCTTCCCCCCATCCAAAACCTTGATCTTTTCTATCCCCGATAATTTCACCGCAATTCCACTTTTTGAAATACCAACTTCTGTCCTGGAAGTCATTGGTGTCCTTGTGTTTTATACTTCTCCCGCCCCCCCCCCCCCCTCCCTTCCCACGCCTCCTCCCCCCAAGCCCTCTCCCTCCCACACATCTCCCTGCTCTTAAATGTTGTGTGCTCTCAAGTGTTTGTGTGCTTCCCATTCTCTTGTCTTCCGCTCCCTCTTTTTATATATTTTGTTTGTCTGGTTGATTTGTTTGTGAAGTAAATGTCAGCTCTTTCACGAGCCTCGATTCAGTATACAAAAAAAAAAAAAAAAAAAAAGCTTTAGGAGTACGCTTCTGACAATAGGCCAAGTTATGAGCCTGAATGTTGTTTTAGTTTCTCATTATACTGACAATCGAGATACCAATTATGACATAATATGGTGTTACTTTTGACTAATGTATGGTTATTTAATTATTTCCGTGTGGGCAAGACTGACTGGCACAAAGGTTCCTGCTGATTCATAATTGCTACATGCTTAAACTAGAACGACACTAGGTAGAATGCATACCTTCATCAGACTGAACAGTTTACGTTTTGTATCCCACTGATAGGTCATATCGGGACCCAGAACTGAACCACAATCGAATCGGCTTGTTCTTGTCACACATCCAACCACTCCACCAAATTTCGTCCGAATCTGTCCACAACGTTTTGAGGAATACTGTTCACAAACAAACAGACATCGGTGAAAACATAACCTCCGCCCACCTTTGCTGACAGAGGTAATAACAACAAAATAGTTATCTTATCGATTTAAAAAAAGAATTGCCGAGATGAAAAAAAAACTTTGGAAGAAGAGGAGCTCGAATGCAGATTTTCTTTTTCCATTTTTTCCCATTTTTTTTTAAACGATTTTTAAAGTTTGCACAACTCGTATGCAAAAAGCAAGCAAGGGGGCTTGCTTATAAACAGCATTCATATTGTCATATGGGCATCCACAGCAGGGACGTCACCACAAATCTTTATTAATTTATATTTTCATTGTTATCATTCAAATCAGCAAATAAATGCGTTTTCGAATTTGATATTATTTAAAGACATTTGAGGAAGTTGAAACACCTGCTCCCTGGCTTAGGGGAGGGGGGAGGAGGAGGGGAAAGGGAAGAGGTGGGGCAAATTTATTTTGTGCCCATGGCTAGTAATACCCACTCCCTCCAACCGGCAAGTCAGGAGAGGAGGTCAGGTGGGAAGGGAGAGGGGTGTATTACTATTGAGACTATAACTTGATACTACTGGAAACACCCAATTCCCGGCTATGTGTATGTACATGTACACACCATTCTTCACAGTTGACTTCCATTTGTATTGAAAGTCCTTTTCGCCTTAATTATACATTTTCAGCGTCAGCCATGTTGTTACCTCCGCCACCCAAGGTGGGCGGAAGCTATGTTTTCACCCATGTTTCATGTCTGTATGTTTGTTTGACAGCGAGCAGGCTATCCCAAAAAGTTGTGGACAGATTCAAACTAAATTTGATGGACATGTTGGATGTGTGACAATGATGGAATATTTTGATTGTTGTAAAGATCTGGATCCGGACCCAAATACGAGATATATATATATATTTTTCGAAGTGATTACCGAGATGAAAGGGGTAGGAGGAGGAGGAGGGGAGGGGAGGAGGAGGAGAAGGAGGAGCAGGAGGAGGCGGGCGGAGGAGGAGGAGGTGGAGGCGGAGAAGGAGGAGGAGGATGAGGGGATTAGGCGGAGAGGGGAGGGGGAGGAGGAGGAGGAGAAGGGGAGGAGGAGAGGGGAGGAGGAGGAGTAGGAGGGGAAGGGAGGGGAGGAGGAGGAGAGGGGAGGGGGAGGAGGGGATGTGGTGCCAAATTATATTTTCTTCACCATTGAGAGACAGGACCAAAAACGATATATAGCACAATATTTCAATAAGTTGTGGGCGGATTATGACAAAACCAGTTTGACGAGTTGGGTAGGTGACAAGAACAAGCCAATTCGATTTTGGTTCAGGTCCAAATCCATATCCAGCCTATCATTGGGATACAAACCGTAAACTGTTCAGCCTGGCAGAGGTACGCACTCTACCGAGTGCTGTTCTAGTTTACCATGGTATGCTCACCATAGACAGCGATAATATCGCCATTATTTATTTTACATAATCACTAAATGGGATGATTGAAGAAACCTTCTCAACATAGAGGGGGATGGAAGAAGGTTCTCTGGAGTATTCAGGAATTTACTGGGAATGTTGGAACATTGTGCAGAGGTAGCACACTTGCTTTGAGCGATCTACTCTGGGTTTGATTCCTGACCTCAGATGGATGCTAAGCTGGGTGGGTATCCCATCTGTTAGCATTAGTTGGTGGACATACATGAAAGATTCCATGGTGTATTTGAAGGAAGAGTAACTAAGTTATCACCAGGCACCCTGAACAAATTGTACATTTCTGCCGAAATCACCTTCATCATGCCTGACCCAAAAACTTTGGTCAGCCGACCCCAATAATTTGGGAAAGATTGTGGTCGTCGAAGAAGTAGTAGTTTATCGTACTTTTGAGCGTGTCTTAAAACCCGACAGGGAAATTTGTAAACTTATGTGAAAGATTGTTTTGTGATTAGTGCTTGTCCAACAGAGTTGTCCTTCACGTGAAGAATTTTCAGCAATTTTCTGGAAGGTTTTACAGCAGAAGTTTTAAGAGACACTAGCTGACGCGTTGCTAGGCAGATTCCGCAGAGGAGACTCTGGAGACAACGGCTGAAAGAGAATGGAGGAATTGCTGCAGCCACTATTAATTTGAAAACTGCTGTGATTCGTACTGTACGTGAAGCTGATGATTTTTGAGATGAAAATAGATATTAGAGGTTTGACCTTGAGTTGACCTTTGACCTTTTGACCTCAAAGATAGTTGGTTTCCCAATTTAGTGACTCAATCTGAAAATGCTGTTCAATTTTCAAGTCAATCAGATGAAAAAATGGCAATTTTAGAAATTAAACCTCAAGATGACCTTTGACCACAAAATCAATAGGCTTCTTCCTTATGACCAATTCTACAATCTGGTGACGTTTCGTGAAGATCGGTTTTAAATTGTGACCTGTAGACGATTGACAAACAGACGGACAAACAGATAGAATAGCGCACAAGACCATTTTATTGAAAATATCAGTACATCAGTCAGTGAGTCGTTCATGGATGCCCCTTGTGGGTCAAAGACAGTCGTTCACGTGTGACAAGTGAACAACCTGGGAACGTGAATTTATTTATAGTGCACAAGTTGTTGCCCTGACAACAAGCACACTGAGATAACAAGGAAATGCAGTGTAACCTGGCATCAAGGGACCCAGGAAGACCAGAACAGTTGCTAAGCATAGTTTTAAAGAGAAATTTGTAATTTGTTGAGAATGTTCTAAAATCTAATGACAACTCGCCTACCACTCTCACCAAGCCATGAATGGGATCTTTAATGTCCACCAACGACCAGCGCTGGCAGATGGGTCCCCCCACTTAACGTTGCTCCGAGGGACAAAACAGACATTGTTTCCTTGCCCTGCATACGAAACACCATGCAGTGTGACAGTTTATATATAGCTGGGTCAGGATTCAAACACAGGATATACAGCTCAGAGGGGAGGATGCATATATACACTACATGGCCAAAAGTATGCGGACACCCCTTCTAATTAGTGGATTCCGCTGTTTCAGCCACACCCATTGTGACAGGTATATATTTATAATAAAGCACACAGCCATGAAATCTCCATAGACAAACATTGGCAGTAGGATGGGCCGTACTGAAGAGCTTAGTGACTTTCAACGTGGCACCGTCATAGGATGCCACCTTTCCAACAAGTCATTGGTCAAATTTCTGCCATGCTAGAGCTGCCCTGGTCAACTGTAAGTGTTGTTATTGTGAAGTGAAAACGTCTAGGAGCAACAACAGCTGCAAAGTGGTAGGCCACACAAGCTCACAGAACGGGACAGCCGAGTGCTGAAGCACGTAGCGCATAAAAATCGTCTGTCCTCGGTTGCAAAACTCACTACCGAGTTCGAAACTGCCTTTGGAAGCAACATCAGCACAACAACTGTTCGTTGGGAGCTTCATGAAATGGGTTTCCATGGCCGAGCAGCCACACACAAGCCGAAGATCACCTTGCACAATGCTAAGCGTCAGCTGGAGTGGTGTAAAGCTCACCGCCATTGGACTCTGGAGCAGTGGAAATGCGTTCTCTGGAGTGATGAATCGCGCTTCACCATCTGGCAGTCCGACGGACGAATTTTGACGGATGCCAGGAGAATGCTACCTGGCGGAATGCATAGTGCCAACTGTAAAGTTTGGTGGAGGAGGAATAATGGTCTGTGGCTGTTTTTCATGGTTCGGGCTCGGCTCCTTAGTTCCAGTGAAGGGAAATATTAACGCTACAGCATACAATGACATTCTAGATGATTGTGTGCTTCCAACTTTGTGGTAACAGTTTGGGAAAGGCCCTTTGCTGTTTCAGCATGACAATGCCCCCGTGCACAAAACGAGGTCAAAACAGAAATGGTTTGTCGAGATTGGTGTGGAAGAACCTGACTGGCCTGCACAAAACCCTGACCTCAACCCCATTGATCACCTTTGAGATGAATTGGAACGCCGACTGCGAGCCAGGCCTAATCGCCCAACATCAGTGCCCAGCCACACCAATGCTCTTGTGGCTGAATGGAAGCAAATCCCCACAGCATTGTTCCAACATGTAGTGGAAAGCCTTTCCAGAAGAGTGGAGGCTGTTATAACAGCAAATTGGGGGACCAACTCCATATTAATGCCTATGATTTTGGAATGAGATGTTCGATGTTCGGGTAACCACATACTTTTGGTCATGTCGTGTATATTTGTGTGTGTGTGTGTGTGTGTGTGTGTGTGTGTGTGTGTGTGTGTGTGTGAATGAGTGTGTGTGTGAATGTGTGTGTGTGTGTGTGTGTGTGTGTGTTTTCACGACCAGTCAAAAGTCGAAGTACACCTTTAAGTGTTCAGTACACCAGTAAAGTACCAAAACGTTTGACTGGTAGTGTATGTATGTATGTATGTATGTATGTATGTGTTGTGGAAAACCAATCAGGTCCACACAACTTTAGTCCAACTTGTGGTTTAATTCCATTTAGATCATGACATCATCCTGTAATGCAGGAAATGCAATAAGTATACGATGTGGCATCACATGGGACCATTCATAACATTCAATGCAAGCAAGCTGAATATTCTATGCTGGCGTACCGTTAGCGAGTCTACCAGATGTAACGTGTCACAGGAGAAGTCTCGGAGCACCGTCCGCAGCAGCGGGTCTTATAGTCACGCCCCTAGCGGTGTCAACGAGCAGCGAGCATCACCCCGGGTTCAGTACGAATACGATTTCACTACATTCTCCCCCCCGTCAGAATTATACGGTGGTGCGGCTAGAAGCGAGCGAGCGTCAGCACGAACAGGGTGCGGAACATCAGTCGACCCAACCGTATCGGGCCGGGCGGCGAATTTCTCTGCCAGCACGCGTCCGAAATTCCCCGGGTACGGCATCACGTATCCCTGTATCCCCGGCGTCGGAGGCACCATCAGGGTCGGGTGACGAAGGGGGTAACTCCAAATCGTCGGGCCCAGGTAGACCCGGCGAGGGGAGAGTCGGTAGACTTTCGGCGATGGGAGCGTCGGGAGAGGCCATAGTCTCATAGATGGGTTCGGTCAGTCCGTCCAATTCCCTACTCGGGTCGGCGACCCCGCAAGGGGCAAGGTGACGGATGGAGACAGTAGTCTCACGGCCATCAGTCGTCATCACACGAGCATGCTCAGGATTAGCCTGGAGAATCTGCACTTTGTCCACTAGGGGGTCGTACTTGCTCGCGCGAACCGCCCGTTTAAGGTAGGCCGGCCCAGGCCCAGCGAGCCAACTGGGCAAAGACCGTATACACCCCGTGCTCCTGGGGTGGTGGAAAAGTCGCTCATGGGGAGTTTGGTTGGTTGCCGTACACAGGAGAGCCCTGATCGAGTTCAACGCCGCAGGTAGCGACCAAGCCCATTTATCGAGGCCCCGGCCGAGGGTCCGGAGGTTGAGCATGACGGCCCTCCAGATAATCCCGTTGAAGCGTTCGATCTGCCCATTAGCCTGGGGTCTGTACGGCGTGGTGTAACTAGAAGCAATGTTATTTTGGAGCAGATAGCCGCGCACCTCCTGAGACAAGAAGACCGCACCCCGGTCGGTATGGACATAGGCCGGGTACCCGAACATTGAGAACAAGTTCTGTAAGCATCGCATCACCGTGGCAGCAGTCATGTCCGCGCACGTATAAGCAAAGGGGAATCGCGAGTACTCATTGACGATAGTGAGCAGATAGCGAGAGCCGCTCGACACCGGCAATGGGCCCTTGAAATCCATCGCCAAGCATTCCCACGGTCGCGTAGCCTTAACCAGAGTCCCCATGGGAGGGTTATAGAAACGCGGTTTGATTTCCGCGCAGATAGCACAGTCGCGACAGATACGGCGGATATCGTCAATCGAGTATGGGAGATTGCCACGCCGCACAAAATGAGTGAAATGCGTTACGCCGGGATGGCCCGCAGTGGCATGCAGCACATGTAGGCCCTCCAAAGAGGTGATACCCGCGCATGTAGCCGGTCGTGATAAGGCATCGGCGGCCCGGTTATCCTTCCCCGGGCGATATTTGATGGTGTAACAGAAGTCGGCGAGTTCGATACGCCAGCGAGTGATTTTCTCATTCTTAATGCGCTGGGCGTGTAAGGTGTCGTACATGAACGCAACGCTTTGCTGGTCCGTGATGATTTGGAAGCACCGCCCGAGTAAGTACGGGCGCCATCGCCGAATAGACTCGACGATCGCATACGCTTCCTTTTCGACGGACGAGTGTCTCCGCTCAGCGGTGGTAAGAGTCCGTGAAAAGAAAGCCACGGGACGCCCCCCTTGGGAGAGGGTCGCCGCGATGGCCTGATCCGAGGCGTCACTTTCGAGGACGAAAGATCCGCTCTCGTCGATTGTCGCCACGGCGGCTCGGGCGATGTCGGCCTTAAGGCCTTCAAAGGCCGCCAATGCGGCCGGACTCAGTGGGAAGGTGTCGCAGGCCACGAGGGGGCGAAGTTTCGCGAAGAAATTTTGCACCCATTTGGAGTAATGGGCGAATAGCCCGAGGTCGCGCTTCAGGGACGCCCGATCACAGGGAGGGGCCATGTCGAGCAAAGGTCGCAGACGCTCCTTATCCGGAGCGACAGAGCCATGGGTCACGGTGTACCCCAGAAGATCTATCGTGCATAGGGAGTATTGGCACTTATCCTCGTTCATAGTTAAGTGATACCTCTGCGCGACCTCAAGGAAGCGCTTCAGATTAGCATCATGGTGCCCTTGGTCATATCCACAAACTGTAAGATTATCGAGGTAGACGAAAACATCGGTTAAGTGCTCCCGCGCAATGAGGTCATCCATGGCCCTCTGGAAACAAGGGACCCCGTTCGTTACCCCAAAAGGCAATCGCGTAAATTGGTACAACCGCTGCCCCGACTCAAAAGCGGTATAGATACGATCCGCCCTAGAGATAGGGATCTGGTGGTACGCACTACGGAGATCGAGAGTGCTATAGACCGAATACTGGTACACCTGTTGCACCAGCGCGTCCATCCCCGGAAGGGGGTAGGCATCCAGCTGTGTAAAGCGGTTAATCGTTTGGGAATAGTCGATTACCATGCGTCTGCGGTGGGCCTCACTGCGCACCACCAAGACCTGGGCGCGCCACGGCGACCTGCTAGGTTCTATGATGCCGTCTTTCAAGAGCTGAGCCATTTCGTCCGCAATGAATTGCATGTCTGCGCGAGAGTAGCGCCGTGATTTCACCGCAACAGGGGTACAGTCGGAGGTTAGATTGGGGAACAGCGAAAGCGGCTGGATGTCCATTTTCGCTAGGGCGCACACCGCAAGCGCGTCGTCCGCCCCCACAACAAGCGTGTCAGGCCCACCAAACTCCATTACCAGACGTCCATGCAGCTTAAGAAAATCGTGTCCTAACAGAATATCAGCACATAAAGCGGGTAAAACCATAAGGTGTACATCAGGAAAAACCCGTCCCTTTAGCACGAGTTTCAATCGGCATTCCCCCTTCGTGCTGAGTCGAAGCCCCTGGGAAGCCATGAAGATCCGTCTCGTAGACCTACAGATCCGCCATCCATGCCTGAGCACAGGTCGCTGGTCGATAAAACTATCCGTAGACCCTGTATCCACCAAGGCCCGAACACAATGGCCTTCGACCATGAGGGGAATAAGGGCTTGAGCCAGGCCAGACGAGGCTGCTGGGAGTGGGACTGAACCCCCCAAATGGGTCGGACAAGCCTCGCGGGTGGATCCTATGCCAGCAGCAGTTTTGCGGTCGTGGCCGGAGTATGCGTTGTCCATGGGGAATCCATTAATGCCATCAGAGGGCTTTCCCAAGCATTCCGGTGTTTCGCGATTCAAAATCTGACAATTCTGACGGGAAAAGGCCTCCGTAGTATTTGAAAACGCCTTTTGACACTTTTGGCAGGAAAAGGCCTCCGTAGTATTCGAAATCGCCTTTTCCGGGGTGAGGGCCACCGTTAGCTCGTGGACGACACGAGGAGAACGTTCCGCTGGGGCTTGGCGAGGCTTCAAAGCCCCTTGCGTGGCCCGGAGTTTGGTCAAGGACACGTACTTCGTGCCCGATTGAGGATGAGACTGTGGTGGCTGTCCGGTGACGCCCGCCAAGGACGTCTGAGTGCCCAGGGGCCCGCAGAGAGGGGCCCTCCCCTTCGAATACGGGTAAGGCGCCGGGTTTCGGGCTCGGCTCGCAGGCTCCGCAATGAGCCCATTCAAGGTCACCGCGACCGCGCGATTCAATGAGCCGCGAGCCGCGTGCCGTTTTCCTGCACACTTTCGCGTAATGTCCCTTTTGCGAGCACAAATGGCATATAGCGTCTCGTGCCGGACACACGGGCCGGGCATGGCGTGGCCCCCCACAGAAAAAGCATGCGGCCCCACGTAAGGCCTTGGGTCTGGCCGTAGCGGCAGCCGTCAGGACTGGGTCTTCCTCCGGAGCATCCCGGAGTTCCGCGAGCAGGTCCGCGTCCTCGGCGGTAGCACTCTCCGGCCGGGCGTGTAGTGTAGTGCCCGCCAAGAGGCGCGTGCGATCATAGGTGTTCGATTGCATCCACGCTTCGGTGTATACTTTCCCTTGCTCGAGTGCCGTAGCAAAGGTCAGGTCGGTCTTCTCTAGGAGCTTGAGCCTTAGTTCTTGGGAGGAGACCCCTGCAATAAAGGCATCTAAAAGAAGATCATCCTGAGACTGCGCGGGAGTCCGTGGCTCCTTGATGCTGTCCAGCAAGAGCTGCCGGAGCTCCTGGGCGTAGTGGTCCATCGCCTCGTTGGGTTGCTGATGTCGCGTTAGCAGCAAATATCGTGCATACACCGGGCTTTTTTCCTTTATGTACAGCCGTTTGAGCTCCGCGATCGAGAGGTCATACGTCGCGAATTGAGCGATGGAATTGTACACCTTGTAGTCGATTTTTGAATGAAGCGTTGCTAGCTTCGCGGCAGCCGTCGGCGCAGTCTCAGGCTCCTCGAAATGATTCTCCAATGTTCTGAGCCAGTGCTTCAGTTGCAAGCCACCATCCGGGGCTTGCGGGTCGGCGCAGAATACGGCAACCGCCAGCGTCTTGTTGCCAGCCATGTCGGTAGATATAAATGGAATTAAGTGTTGTGGAAAACCAATCAGGTCCACACAACTTTAGTCCAACTTGTGGTTTAATTCCATTTAGATCATGACATCATCCTGTAATGCAGGAAATGCAATAAGTATACGATGTGGCATCACATGGGACCATTCATAACATTCAATGCAAGCAAGCTGAATATTCTATGCTGGCGTACCGTTAGCGAGTCTACCAGATGTAACGTGTCACAGGAGAAGTCTCGGAGCACCGTCCGCAGCAGCGGGTCTTATAGTCACGCCCCTAGCAGTGTCAACGAGCAGCGAGCATCACCCCGGGTTCAGTACGAATACGATTTCACTACATTCTCCCCCCCGTCAGAATTAGACGGTGGTGCGGCTAGAAGCGAGCGAGCGTCAGCACGAACAGGGTGCGGAACATCAGTCGACCCAACCGTATCGGGCCGGGCGGCGAATTTCTCTGCCAGCACGCGTCCGAAATTCCCCGGGTACGGCATCACGTATCCCTGTGTCCCCGGCGTTGGAGGCACCATCAGGGTCGGGTGACGAAGGGGGTAACTCCAAATCGTCGGGCCCAGGTAGACCCGGCGAGGGGAGAGTCGGTAGACTTTCGGCGATGGGAGCGTCGGGAGAGGCCATAGTCTCATAGATGGGTTCGGTCAGTCCGTCCAATTCCCTACTCGGGTCGGCGACCCCGCAAGGGGCAAGGTGACGGATGGAGACAGTAGTCTCACGGCCATCAGTCGTCATCACACGAGCATGCTCAGGATTAGCCTGGAGAATCTGCACTTTGTCCACTAGGGGGTCGTACTTGCTCGCGCGAACCGCCCGTTTAAGGTAGGCCGGCCCAGGCCCAGCGAGCCAACTGGGCAAAGACTGTATACACCCCGTGCTCCTGGGGTGGTGGAAAAGTCGCTCATGGGGAGTTTGGTTGGTTGCCGTACACAGGAGAGCCCTGATCGAGTTCAACGCCGCAGGTAGCGACCAAGCCCATTTATCGAGGCCCCGGCCGAGGGTCCGGAGGTTGAGCATGACGGCCCTCCAGATAATCCCGTTGAAGCGTTCGATCTGCCCATTAGCCTGGGGTCTGTACGGCGTGGTGTAACTAGAAGCAATGTTATTTTGGAGCAGATAGCCGCGCACCTCCTGAGACAAGAAGACCGCACCCCGGTCGGTATGGACATAGGCCGGGTACCCGAACATTGAGAACAAGTTCTGTAAGCATCGCATCACCGTGGCAGCAGTCATATCCGCGCACGTATAAGCAAAGGGGAATCGCGAGTACTCATTGACGATAGTGAGCAGATAGCGAGAGCCGCTCGACACCGGCAATGGGCCCTTGAAATCCATCGCCAAGCATTCCCACGGTCGCGTAGCCTTAACCAGAGTCCCCATGGGAGGGTTATAGAAACGCGGTTTGATTTCCGCGCAGATAGCACAGTCGCGACAGATACGGCGGATATCGTCAATCGAGTATGGGAGATTGCCACGCCGCACAAAGTGAGCGAAATGCGTTACGCCGGGATGGCCCGCAGTGGCATGCAGCACATGTAGGCCCTCCAAAGAGGTGATACCCGCGCATGTAGCCGGTCGTGATAAGGCATCGGCGGCCGGTTATCCTTCCCCGGGCGATATTTGATGGTGTAACAGAAGTCGGCGAGTTCGATACGCCAGCGAGTGATTTTCTCATTCTTAATGCGCTGGGCGTGTAAGGTGTCGTACATGAACGCAACGCTTTGCTGGTCCGTGATGATTTGGAAGCACCGCCCGAGTAAGTACGGGCGCCATCGCCGAATAGACTCGACGATCGCATACGCTTCCTTTTCGACGGACGAGTGTCTCCGCTCAGCGGTGGTAAGAGTCCGTGAAAAGAAAGCCACGGGACGCCCCCCTTGGGAGAGGGTCGCCGCGATGGCCTGATCCGAGGCGTCACTTTCGAGGACGAAAGATCCGCTCTCGTCGATTGTCGCCACGGCGGCTCGGGCGATGTCGGCCTTAAGGCCTTCAAAGGCCGCCAATGCGGCCGGACTCAGTGGGAAGGTGTCGCAGGCCACGAGGGGGCGAAGTTTCGCGAAGAAATTTTGCACCCATTTGGAGTAATGGGCGAATAGCCCGAGGTCGCGCTTCAGGGACGCCCGATCACAGGGAGGGGCCATGTCGAGCAAAGGTCGCAGACGCTCCTTATCCGGAGCGACAGAGCCATGGGTCACGGTGTACCCCAGAAGATCTATCGTGCATAGGGAGTATTGGCACTTATCCTCGTTCATAGTTAAGTGATACCTCTGCGCGACCTCAAGGAAGCGCTTCAGATTAGCATCATGGTGCCCTTGGTCATATCCACAAACTGTAAGATTATCGAGGTAGACGAAAACATCGGTTAAGTGCTCCCGCGCAATGAGGTCATCCATGGCCCTCTGGAAACAAGGGACCCCGTTCGTTACCCCAAAAGGCAATCGCGTAAATTGGTACAACCGCTGCCCCGACTCAAAAGCGGTATAGATACGATCCGCCCTAGAGATAGGGATCTGGTGGTACGCACTACGGAGATCGAGAGTGCTATAGACCGAATACTGGTACACCTGTTGCACCAGCGCGTCCATCCCCGGAAGGGGGTAGGCATCCAGCTGTGTAAAGCGGTTAATCGTTTGGGAATAGTCGATTACCATGCGTCTGCGGTGGGCCTCACTGCGCACCACCAAGACCTGGGCGCGCCACGGCGACCTGCTAGGTTCTATGATGCCGTCTTTCAAGAGCTGAGCCATTTCGTCCGCAATGAATTGCATGTCTGCGCGAGAGTAGCGCCGTGATTTCACCGCAACAGGGGTACAGTCGGAGGTTAGATTGGGGAACAGCGAAAGCGGCTGGATGTCCATTTTCGCTAGGGCGCACACCGCAAGCGCGTCGTCCGCCCCCACAACAAGCGTGTCAGGCCCACCAAACTCCATTACCAGACGTCCATGCAGCTTAAGAAAATCGTGTCCTAACAGAATATCAGCACATAAAGCGGGTAAAACCATAAGGTGTACATCAGGAAAAACCCGTCCCTTTAGCACGAGTTTCAATCGGCATTCCCCCTTCGTGCTGAGTCGAAGCCCCTGGGAAGCCATGAAGATCCGTCTCGTAGACCTCCAGATCCGCCATCCATGCCTGAGCACAGGTCGCTGGTCGATAAAACTATCCGTAGACCCTGTATCCACCAAGGCCCGAACACAATGGCCTTCGACCATGAGGGGAATAAGGGCTTGAGCCAGGCCAGACGAGGCTGCTGGGAGTGGGACTGAACCCCCCAAATGGGTCGGACAAGCCTCGCGGGTGGATCCTATGCCAGCAGCAGTTTTGCGGTCGTGGCCGGAGTATGCGTTGTCCATGGGGAATCCATTAATGCCATCAGAGGGCTTTCCCAAGCATTCCGGTGTTTCGCGATTCAAAATCTGACAATTCTGACGGGAAAAGGCCTCCGTAGTATTTGAAAACGCCTTTTGACACTTTTGGCAGGAAAAGGCCTCCGTAGTATTCGAAATCGCCTTTTCCGGGGTGAGGGCCACCGTTAGCTCGAGGACGACACGAGGAGAACGTTCCGCTGGGGCTTGGCGAGGCTTCAAAGCCCCTTGCGTGGCCCGGAGTTTGGTCAAGGACACGTACTTCGTGCCCGATTGAGGATGAGACTGTGGTGGCTGTCCGGTGACGCCCGCCAAGGACGTCTGAGTGCCCAGGGGCCCGCAGAGAGGGGCCCTCCCCTTCGAATACGGGTAAGGCGCCGGGTTTCGGGCTCGGCTCGCAGGCTCCGCAATGAGCCCATTCAAGGTCACCGCGACCGCGCGACCGCGACCGCGCGATTCAATGAGCCGCGAGCCGCGTGCCGTTTTCCTGCACACTTTCGCGTAATGTCCCTTTTGCGAGCACAAATGGCATATAGCGTCTCGTGCCGGACACACGGGCCGGGCATGGCGTGGCCCCCCACAGAAAAAGCATGCGGCCCCGCGTAAGGCCTTGGGTCTGGCCGTAGCGGCAGCCGTCAGGACTGGGTCTTCCTCCGGAGCATCCCGGAGTTCCGCGAGCAGGTCCGCGTCCTCGGCGGTAGCACTCTCCGGCCGGGCGTGTAGTGTAGTGCCCGCCAAGAGGCGCGTGCGATCATAGGTGTTCGATTGCATCCACGCTTCGGTGTATACTTTCCCTTGCTCGAGTGCCGTAGCAAAGGTCAGGTCGGTCTTCTCTAGGAGCTTGAGCCTTAGTTCTTGGGAGGAGACCCCTGCAATAAAGGCATCTAAAAGAAGATCATCCTGAGACTGCGCG
Organism: Myxine glutinosa; assembly: GCF_964187855.1. Taxonomy (NCBI): domain Eukaryota; kingdom Metazoa; phylum Chordata; class Myxini; order Myxiniformes; family Myxinidae; genus Myxine; species Myxine glutinosa. Next base: position 72,300,253 of record NC_136263.1, read on the forward strand.
GGAGTCCGTGGCTCCTTGATGCTGTCCAGCAAGAGCTGCCGGAGCTCCTGGACGTAGTGGTCCATCGCCTCGTTGGGTTGCTGATGTCGCGTTAGCAGCAAATATCGTGCATACACCGGGCTTTTTTCCTTTATGTACAGCCGTTTGAGCTCCGCGATCGAGAGGTCATACGTCGCGAATTGAGCGATGGAATTGTACACCTTGTAGTCGATTTTTGAATGAAGCGTTGCTAGCTTCGCGGCAGCCGTCGGCGCAGTCTCAGGCTCCTCGAAATGATTCTCCAATGTTCTGAGCCAGTGCTTCAGTTGCAAGCCACCATCCGGGGCTTGCGGGTCGGCGCAGAATACGGCAACCGCCAGCGTCTTGTTGCCAGCCATGTCGGTAGATATAAATGGAATTAAGTGTTGTGGAAAACCAATCAGGTCCACACAACTTTAGTCCAACTTGTGGTTTAATTCCATTTAGATCATGACATCATCCTGTAATGCAGGAAATGCAATAAGTATACGATGTGGCATCACATGGGACCATTCATAACATTCAATGCAAGCAAGCTGAATATTCTATGCTGGCGTACCGTTAGCGAGTCTACCAGATGTAACGTGTCACAGGAGAAGTCTCGGAGCACCGTCCGCAGCAGCGGGTCTTATAGTCACGCCCCTAGCGGTGTCAACGAGCAGCGAGCATCACCCCGGGTTCAGTACGAATACGATTTCACTACAGTATGTATGTATGCATGTATGTATAATTTAGTGCTGTGCCAATTAGGAAATTTGACTATAACTGATAACCAATGAGAAAAAAAAAAATCCACAGATGGTACCACCGATTCCGATTATAAAATAATTAAATAATGACGTCATTTCACGCATTAAGTGTTTAATGTTTATGGTGCTTGATCGGTGCAATGTCCAGATTTACGTATTGACGGTATTTATTGGCTGTGAATCGATACATTTTAAATCCCTTCTCTAATCGATTGGGTCATCGAACAGAACAGCATTAGCGCACCAGCACTGCTCGATATGGGGCTGTTTATGGACCCATTCAAATCACGAAAGGAGTTGATGAGAGAGAATGAGCGGCGAAAAGCAAGTGGTGGGCACTAGAATGGACGCGATGAGCGGGGAAATGAAACGTGAGATGGGCGAAGCGATGCGCAAGAAAATGGTGCCTGTTTGGAAAGAGTCGAAGGCATGCAAGGCCAGACTTGCGGGAGGGATGGGGAACGTGAAGGAGGTGTAAAGGACTCATACAGGGGGTAGAAGGGCTGACGATAGGGCAAAATCTGGCTCCTCGCGAGATCTTGGAGATGATCTCCTCGCGGATCTCCTCGCGAGATCTTGGAGACCGCGGCAGGGATTTTCGAAGCTCCACACGGTGTCCACGTTTTTCGAAGTTAAGTCTGTTCACAATTGTATTTTGTCGAAACTGTATTTATCTTTCGGTGTGTGAAGTTATTGTGTGCAACTTTGGTTGTTTCTCGGTGTTTATCTTTCATAAATTGATCATCTGTTTGCCGTGTCGCGAGCAAGGCCTTTGCCGCGTTGCGAACGATTTGAAATCGAAGTTAAGTGATTGTTCCCATTTGTATTTTCGTTAAAACTGTATTTATTTATGGTGTTGTACGTATATTGTGTCCCGACGAAGATTTTTCGGTGCAAATCTTTCATACCTGTATTGAAAATCGTGTTCATTCGTGTCGTGTCTTGAGGCCTTGTACAGTGTGCACTGTACAACCTTGAGGCGTTGTTTTTCTCAGCGGTCCGTCGTTTGTGATCCAATAACTTTCGTTCTCTGTATTCCCAGTCTTTTCACCCATAGCCTACTTCCTTGTGTAAATCTCAACAAAAAAAAAAAAAAAAAAAAAAATTTCCTTCTCTGTTCTCATTCGTTTATTCATTCTTATTCGTTCGTTCGTTCTTCGACCACGTGTTTCTCCCCCATTTCCCCAGATAGTTTTCACTCATTAACCTTCAATGTTTACACTTTCCCCTCAAGTTATGTATTCCGTCATATTTTATAACACCTTTTTCTTCTTCTTCTTTAAAAGGCTGCTTTCGACTTGCTCACCAAATCAATTCATCCCAAAAAAAATATCCATCTCCTATAGTGCCTTTTTTCTACATTCCCTAAACTCTCCTGCACTCCATCCTCCATCCAGCGTCCTTAAACGTATTTTTAACTCGAAGGTCACAAGAAACTCATTTTGCAATAAATGTTCGTTTCCCATAAATCGTACACTTTCAAAAATCCAATCTCACCCCTCCCCTCCAAATCTTCCCCATAACCCCTCCCCTCCAAATCTTCCCCATCACCCCTCCCCTTCAAATCTTCCCCATCACCCATCCCTTTCAAATCTCCCCCCTTGCCCCCTCCCTCCTAAACTACCCCCTCACCCCTCCCCGCCAAGACGCCCCCTCGCCCCTCCCCTCCTAGACTCCTGCCTCACCCCTCCCCTCCAAATCTCCCCCATATCCCATCCCTTTCAAATCCCTCCCCTTGTCCCTTCCCTCCCAAACTCCCCCCTCACCCCTCCCCTTCAAATCTCCCCACCCTCATTGCTTCTCAATTTCCCCCCTCTCACTCCCCCTCCTCAAAGCGTCCTCCCCACTTCTTCCCCCTTCAAACTCTCACCTCCATCTCCCCCAACCTTCTGCCTCGCTCTTCCCCCTCCTCAAATAACACCTCATTGTGGCTCACCCAATCACCATCAAACCTTTTGTCCGCCCCATCCTTCCCTTTCTCCGAGCTATTCTGAAATCTCTGACACACCTTCAACAGCTCTCCCTACCTCTTCCACCTCTTCTACATCTTACCCTACCCCTCCTCCCCCCTGTTCTGTATCTGATGCTCCCCCTTCCTCTTCATTAACGGTATGGACCTCAAACATCCGGGGCCTTCGTTCAAACTTAACTGATCTCTCCATACAGGTTGCTTCTGTCAAACCAGACGTGATCTGCTTAACAGAAACTTTCCTCCTTTATGATGTCTCTGATTCCATAGTATCTCTCCCGGGCTACTCCCTCCTCCAGTATGATAGACCTGAGCCTCGTCCTGGAGGCGGGGTTGCTATCTTTATCAAAAACTCTCTTCCTCACTCGCCCTGCACTGCACTCTCTCCACCTCACCCCCAGGAATACCTCTGGCTACGGCTTCCCCTTCGCTCCCACCTTTTGTTCATATGTGTGTTGTACCGTCCACCAAACAGTGATGACTCCATCTACATCTCACTGTCTGATGATATGGACCAACTTCTATCTACTCATCCCAACTCTCTCTTCCTCATATGTGGTGATTTCAACTGTCATCATGCCAGTTGGCTGGGTGTGGGTACCTCTCTCACCAGCCATGGCTCCTCAGCAAAGGACTTCTGCGACTCACTGGGACTGACACAATCTGTCAATTTCCCGACCCGGATCTCAGTCAACGGAACATCTTCTCTTCTGGACTTGGTTATGACTAACTTCCCTGAAAATGTCTGCTGCTCTTCTTCTGCTCCGATCGGATCATCTGATCATGTCCTTGTTAAAGTGGACATCTCTCTGACCATCCTCACGGAGCCTGCTCAGCGTCGACGAGTCTGGCATTTCACTCAGGCCAACTGGCACGGTCTTCAAGCAGCCATCAATCATCTGGACTGGTCTCCCATCTCTACCACCTCTGACATCAACTCATCCTGGGAATTCTTCCAAAGTAAATTGCTCTCTCTCATGCACAGATTTATCCCATCTCGTCTTCAGTTGTCATACCCTTCCTCCCGTCCATGGTACACGGAATCTTGTGGTGAGGCTGTTGCCCAGAAACAACTTGCCTTCGTCTCCTGGAAAGCAAATCCAACGGAAGGAAATCTCATTTCCTTTCACAAAGCCCGAAACAAGTGTGTGTCCACCCTCAGGAGAGCCAGGAAACAATATCTCTCCGTTCTCAAGACCGAACTCTCTTATCTGTCTCCCTCTTCCAAATCCTGGTGGCGTCTGGTCAAATCCGTTTCTGGTGTTTGTTCCCCCTCCATCCCCTCCCTTACCTCAAACGGCTACACAGCTGACTCCGCACGTGAAAAAGCTGAATGCCTCAACTCTGTGTTTGCCTCTAAATCTTGTGTCCCAAACCCATCCCTCTCTGAACCCACCATACCCAGTCGTACCCTGCTGCTCCTGGACTCCGTGTCCTTTCCTCCTGACAAGGTGGAAAAGTTTCTGTCAACCCTCGACTCTGATTCTGCAACTGGACCCGACGGCATCAGCCCACGGGTCCTAAAATCCTGCTCTGCTGCTCTATCTCACCCTCTCTCTGTTCTCTTCACCCTCTCTTTTGCTCAAGGTCAACTGCCATCTGCTTGGAAATCAGCCAACATCACCGCTTTGCACAAAAAAGGTGCAAAAACAGATCCTAGCAACTACAGACCAATCAGCCTTCTCCCAATTATCAGCAAAGTCATGGAATCCATCATTGCTTCGGATATGAAATCTTTCCTCTTCTCCAATGGCTTGATCTCTGATCATCAATTTGGTTTCAGACCAGGTCACTCTACTCTGGACATGCTGCTTCTGCTGTCTCAACAATGGATGGAGGTCCTCAATGCCAAACAGGAAATTAGAGCTGTCTCCCTCGACATATCACGTGCCTTCGACACGGTCTGGCACCCCGCTCTGCTCACCAAACTCTCCTCCTTTGGTATCCATGGAAATCTCCACGCATGGCTGGCGGACTTCCTCTCTAGTCGTCGTCAACGTGTGGCCCTGAATGGGTTTCTCTCATCTCCTCTTCCTGTTCAGGCTGGAGTTCCCCAAGGCAGCGTTCTGGGCCCCGTGCTTTTTCTGGTCTTCATCAATGATCTCTCTGACTCTCTCGAAAATCCTCTCTATCTCTTTGCTGATGACTCCACTCTCTGCCGCTCCATTCCTCTTCCCTCAGATCGGCAGTCTGCTGCCTCCTCACTCTCTGAAGACCTGGACAAAATCACAGACTGGTCAAACAAGTGGAACATGTCTTTCAATCCTGACAAATCTCACACTCTTACTATGTCTCTCCGAAAAGATCGACTGGACAACCCTCCCATCTACTTTCTCAACAATCCTCTCCAAGAAGTTCTGTCGCTCAAGATTTTGGGTCTCACTATCTGCCATGATCTTTCTTGGGAAAACCACATTTCCAAGCTGGCCTCCAAAGCCAGTCGCCGACTGGGCATCCTCCGTCGTGCGAAGTCCTTCCTCGGCACACCTGAGCTCCTCACCACATACAAGGCTTTCATCCGCAGCTCAATGGAATACTGTTCTCCCCTATGGGCCGGTGCTCCTGCCTCACACCTAGCTCGGCTTCACGCTGTTGAAACCAAAGCTTTCAGAATTATTGGAATCTCCCGCGATGAAGCTATCTCTGAGGGCCTTTCACTCACTCACCGCAGGCAGGTAGGTGGTCTTTCTGTCTTCTACCGACTCCTCTCCGGCCTTGCACCCCCAGCTCTCTCTGTGCTCTGTCCCCCAAATATTCCTACAGGTCGCACAAGATCTGCCAGCAACCCTCTGATGGTTAAACTGCCGAAATCTCGGCTCTCTGCTCACCTTCACTCTTTCATTCCTCTTTTCTCCCGCCTCTGGAACAAACTCCCTCACTCCCTTCAATCCCACTCCTTCCTCCAGGTCTTTAAAACAGCTGTTCACCACCATCTCTTATCTTCCCCCATCCAAAACCTTGATCTTTTCTACCCCCGCTAATTCACCCCAGATCCACCTTGTTTGAAATTCCAACTTCTTTCCTGGAAGTCCTGGCAGTGTCCATATGTTTTATACCTCTCCCACCGCCCCCTTCCCACGCCCCCCCCCCCCCAAAGCCCTCGCCCTCTCTCAGATCTCTCGATGTCTCCATGTCTCTCGGTCCCTGCTCTCAAATGTTGTGTTTGTGTCCTTCCCCCTCTCTCCCCATCTTGTCTACCGTTCCCTATGTTATATATTTTATGTGTCGGTTTGTCTTTCTGTGTGATTAATGTTCGCTCTTTCACGAGCCTCGATCTTGTATACAAAAAAAAAAAAAAAAAAAAAAAAAAAAGAATCAAATACAGATTAAGGAAAATACCGACACAATAAAATAATTTGAAAAATACCCAGAGGGAAACCAAGGGGGAACTGTAAGCCAAAAAGATGCGAAATCACGTGAGGGTGAGATTGCGCTGAGCACGCCACATCATATGGTGTGACGATTGAAGCAGTAATTTTATAAACTGCATATAAAATGTGACTCATTTTCCTCGGGGAGGCAGAATACCCTGAGTCCACCTTTGAAATGTGAATAAAAAAAATTTTATCTGCCCTTTTGATGCACGCCGGGAACGTATGACGTCAACACGTACTCTACTAGGAAGTCAGGAAGCGCCATCACGTTTAGCATGCTGCTGATCGTCGCGGTTTTCTTTGTACTCGCAGCTGTTTCTAAACCAACAGGTGCAACATTGTCTTCTTCAATTTGTTTATTGAAATTCTCTCTAAACAAAGGTGAAAGCGACTCAAGGTTTGGGGGTTGTGTAGAGTACAGTACAACTTTAATCGGTAATCAGAACTGTACACTGATTGGAATCTTCCGTTACAGATTACCAAAAAATAACCGATATCGACACAGCACGAAATTATAGATTTTTTTTGGTTTTATATATACTAGGGCATTGCCCGTACTATATCTATATCTAAAATTATATCCCCCCCCTCTATTTACATGAAATGGTTTGGTCCAAAGCGAACGGCTTGCGAGTACGGTGACAATCCCCCCCCTCTATTTACATGCAATGGTTTGGTCCAAAGCGAACGGCTTGCGAGTACGGTGACAATCCCCCCCCCCCCTCTATTTACATGAAATGGTTTGGTCCATTCGCAACGCCAAAGCGAACGGCGAACGGCTTGCGAGTACAGTGACAATGCCCCCCCTCTATTTACATGAATGGTTTGGTCCATTCGCAACGACCACAGAACCCCCCCCCCTCTATTTACATGCAATGGTTTGGTCCAAAGCGAACGGCTTCCGGAGTTTGGTAAAGAAATCGCCATCGCGTGCACAAACGCGCAGGAAAGCGAATGAATCGCAAATTCGTTTTTATTAGTTGTAAAACATAGTTTAACGCCAACATAGTTTGCAAACGTGAAATAAATGAATACGCTCTCAAATGTGCCATCCGAGGCAGAGTGTGCCCGCCACGTTCGGCACACGCAATCGTTCGCTGCTCTCTGATTGGTTGAATCGTTTTTTGGACATAGCTCGGTAAGTAATTGTCCGATTAATATCAAACCTTGAAAAGGCACATCCTCGGGTCCCCAGCAATATACCTGGCAAGTTAAAAGTATATCGGACCCGTGGTTGTCGAGAAACAGCGGTCACAGACAAACGTACAAACGTACAAACGTACAGACAGAGATTACTGGAATTATAGATAGATATATATTTCAGTCATTATGCGACTTCATACCATCAGTGGGGATCCGCCAGTAAGGTGTCCCATACAGCTGCTACTGCACCTTACTGGGAGCGATAAGCACCGCCTGCCACACGGTAACATTATCTCTGGTATCCACCCACTGCGAGATGGCTCCTCCGGAGCTTGGCAGGCAAGCGGACATAAGTGGTGATGACGTCATGATGTTCGCTCATGAGGTTGGAGCACCAAATTACAGATACTGATTAGTTCCTCCCAACTGCATCCAGGTCGACTCCATATAATGAGGATACCAGAGATAATGTTACCATGTGCAGGCGGTGCTTTTCGCTCCCAGTAAGGATCACTTATCGCTGCTTATCCCAGTCCCATCCATATATATATATATATATATATATATATATATATATATATATATATATATATATATATATATATATATATATATATATATATATATATATATATATATATATATATATATATATATATATATATATATATATATATATGTCGGCTGGAGTGGTGTAAAGCTCGTGTATTGTGCTTCCATAAACCTGCACGCTTCCCTGACTTCAAAAAGGTCTTCAAAAAAAAATATATATCTGTACAGCGTCTGTCCTGTCCTGTGTTGTCCTGTGTTGTGTTGTCTTGTGTTGTGTTGTCTTGTCACTGAACTACTTTCTCAAACTTTCGTGAAATCGTACCAAACTTCTGGTATGCACATATCTCTCCCGTCGGTATGTCCTACGGGTATTTTTTTTAGAAAAACTTTCCAATTTTTTTTTTTTTTTGGGGGGAAAAATGTTTTTTTTCAACTTCAATTGTTTATAAAGTGTGATATCACGTATATTACAAATACATTTGTGCAAAATAATTGTTTGAATTATGATTGGTTTAAACCATGACAAAACAGCAACTCTGGTACAGTCATTTATCTATATATCTACACATCTGGGCAATGTCTGTGTTCTCACTTAAGGACTCCCTCAAACTTTTGTTTCCGTGGTTGTGAAGTATTTTTAATAACGTTGTGGTGGTTTTGAATCACGTGGTGGTGAGGTATTTTGAATGATGTGGTGGTGGTGTTTTTAAATGACATGGTGGTGAGGTGTTTTTAAATCACATGGTGGTGAGGTGTTTTTATATCACATGGTGGTGAGGTGTTTTGATTTACGTGGTAGCGAGGTATTTATAATTATGTGGTAGTGAGGTGTTTTGAATTATGTGGTGGTGGTGTTTTTAAATGACGTGGTGGTGAGGTGTTTTTAAATCACATGGTGGTGAGGTGTTTTTATATCACATGGTGGTGAGGTGTTTTGATTTACGTGGTAGCGAGGTATTTATAATTACGTGGTAGTGAGGTGTTTTGAATTATGTGGTGGTGAGGTGTTTTGAATTACTTGGTGGTGAGGTGTTTTTAAATGACGTGGTGGTGAGGTGTTTTTAATTTTGTGGCTGTGAGGTGTTTTTTTACATGTTTTATGGCTGTGAGGTGTTTTTTATTTTGTGGTGGTGAGTTGTTTTTATTACGTGTTTTATAGCTGTGAGGTGTTTTTATTACGTGTTTTATGGCTGTGAGGTGTTTTTATTACGTGTTTTATGGCTATGAGGTGTTTTTAATTTCGTCGTGGTGAGGTGTTTTTATTACGTGTTTTATGTCTGTGAGGTGTTTTTATTACGTGTTTTATGGCTGTGAGGTGTTTTTATTACATGTTTTAAGGCTGTGAGGTGTTTTTATTACATGTTTTATGTCTGTGAGGTGTTTTTATTACGTTTTATGGCTGTGAGGTGTTTTTATTACGTGTTTTATGGCTGTGAGGTGTTTTTATTACATGTTTTATGTCTGTGAGGTGTTTTTATTATGTTTTATGGCTGTGAGGTGTTTTTATTACGTGTTTTATGGCTGTGAGGTGTTTTTAATTTCGTGGTGGTGAGGTGTTTTTATTACGTGTTTTATGGCTGTGAGGTGTTTTTAATTTCGTGGTGGTGAGGTGTTTTTATTACATGTTTTATGGCTGTGAGGTGTTTTTATTACGTTTTATGGCTGTGAGGTGTTTTTATTACGTTTTATGGCTGTGAGGTGTTTTTAATTTCGTGGTGGTGAGGTGTTTTTATTACGTGTTTTATGGCTGTGAGGTGTTTTTAATTTCGTGGTGGTGAGGTGTTTTTATTACATGTTTTATGTCTGTGAGGTGTTTTTATTACGTTTTATGGCTGTGAGGTGTTTTTATTACGTGTTTTATGGCTGTGAGGTGTTTTTAATTTCGTGGTGGTGAGGTGTTTTCATTACGTGTTTTATGGCTGTGAGGTGTTTTTATTACGTGTTTTATGGCTGTGAGGTGTTTTTAATTTCGTGGTGGTGAGGTGTTTTTATTACATGTTTTATGGCTGTGAGGTGTTTTTAATTTCGTGGTGGTGAGGTGTTTTTATTACATGTTTTATGTCTGTGAGGTGTTTTTATTACGTGTTTTATGGCTGTGAGGTGTTTTTATTACGTGTTTTATGGCTGTGAGGTGTTTTTATTACGTGTTTTATGGCTGTGAGGTGTTTTTATTACATGTTTTATGGCTGTGAGGTGTTTGTATTACGTGTTTTATGGCTGTGAGGTGTTTTTATTACATGTTTTATGGCTGTGAGGTGTTTTTATTACGTGTTTTATGGCTGTGAGGTGTTTTTATTACGTGTTGTATGGCTGTGAGGTGTTTTTATAACATGTTTTATGTCTGTGAGGTGTTTTTATTACATGTTTTATGTCTGTGAGGTGTTTTTATTACGTGTTTTATGGCTGTGAGGTGTTTTTATTGCATGTTTTATGGCTGTGAGGTGTTTTTATTACGTTTTATGGCTGTGAGGTGTTTTTATTACGTTTTATGGCTGTGAGGTGTTTTTAATTTTGTGGTGGTGAGGTGTTTTTATTACGTGTTTTATGGCTGTGAGGTGTTTTTAATTTCGTGGTGGTGAGGTGTTTTTATTACATGTTTTATGTCTGTGAGGTGTTTTTATTACGTTTTATGGCTGTGAGGTGTTTTTATTACGTGTTTTATGGCTGTGAGGTGTTTTTGATTTCGTGGTGGTGAGGTGTTTTCATTACGTGTTTTATGGCTGTGAGGTGTTTTTATTACGTGTTTTATGGCTGTGAGGTGTTTTTAATTTCGTGGTGGTGAGGTGTTTTTATTACATGTTTTATGTCTGTGAGGTGTTTTTATTACGTTTTATGGCTGTGAGGTGTTTTTATTACGTGTTTTATGGCTGTGAGGTGTTTTTAATTTCGTGGTGGTGAGGTGTTTTCATTACGTGTTTTATGGCTGTGAGGTGTTTTTATTACGTGTTTTATGGCTGTGAGGTGTTTTTAATTTCGTGGTGAGGTGTTTTTATTACATGTTTTATGGCTGTGAGGTGTTTTTAATTTCGTGGTGGTGAGGTGTTTTTATTACATGTTTTATGTCTGTGAGGTGTTTTTATTACGTTTTATGGCTGTGAGATGTTTTTATTACGTGTTTTATGGCTGTGAGGTGTTTTTAATTTCGTGGTGGTGAGGTGTTTTCATTACGTGTTTTATGGCTGTGAGGTGTTTTTATTACGTGTTTTATGGCTGTGAGTGTTTTTAATTTCGTGGTGGTGAGGTGTTTTTATTACATGTTTTATGACTGTGAGGTGTTTTTAATTTCGTGGTGAGGTGTTTTTATTACGTGTTTTATGGCTGTGAGGTGTTTTTATTACGTGTTTTATGGCTGTGAGGTGTTTTTAATTTCGTGGTGGTGAGGTGTTTTTATTACATGTTTTATGGCTGTGAGGTGTTTTTAATTTCGTGGTGAGGTGTTTTTATTACGTGTTTTATGGCTGTGAGGTGTTTTTATTACGTGTTTTATGGCTGTGAGGTGTTTTTAATTTCGTGGTGGTGAGGTGTTTTTATTACGTGTTTTATGGCTGTGAGGTGTTTTTAATTTCGTGGTGGTGAGGTGTTTTTATTACGTGTTTTATGGCTGTGAGGTGTTTTTATTATGTGTCTTATGGCTGTGAGGTGTTTGTAATTTTGTGGTGGTGTGTTTTTATTACGTGTTTTATGGCTGTGAGGTGTTTTTATTTCGTGTTTTATGGCTGGGGTGTTTTTAATTTCGTGGTGGTGAGGTATTTTTATTACGTGTTTTATGGCTGTGAGGTGTTTTTATTACGTGTTTGATTGCTGTGAGGTGTTTTTAATTTCGTGGTGGGGAGATGTTTTTATTACGTGTTTTATGGCAGTGAGGTGTTTTTATTACGTTTTTGATGGCTGTGAGGTGTTTTCAATTTCGTGGTGGTGAGGTGTTTTTATTACGTGTTTTATGGCTGTGAGGTGTTTTTATTACGTTTTTGATGGCTGTGAGGTGTTTTCAATTTCGTGGTGGTGAGGTGTTTTTATTACGTGTTTTATGGCTGTGAGGTGTTTTTATTACGTTTTTGATGGCTGTGAGGTGTTTTCAATTTCGTGGTGGTGAGATGTTTTTAATTTTGTGGTGGTGAGGTGTTTTATTACGTGTTTTATGGCTGTGAGGTGTTTTAAATTACTTGGTGGTGAGGTGTTTTGAATTACTTGGTGGTGACGTGTTTTGAATTACATGGTGGTGAGGTGTACTCGTCCCAAACTTCCAGTCTGCACCTACCCCTCCCCTATGTGTGTGCTGAGGGGTTCTTTCTTGAAAAAAAAACATTCAACCTAAATCTTCAACCAAAATTGCCTATAAAAATGTAATATCACAAACACAACAAATACATTTGTGCAAAGTAATTGTTTGTAATATGATTGGTGTAAATCATGACAACACAGTAACTCAGGTGCAGTCATTATCCTCAGCTAAAATAAGCCCGTTCCTCAGTAACGACGCTTGGTGAGGCGAGCGATATATATATTGTTGCAGTTTTGAGTTTTGTACAGTCAGTATAATAAAGGTTAAAATTTCCCCGTTGTAGTTAGTCACACAAGCAACATGTAGCCTCGCGATAGTATAGTTATCTCTTAGTGTTTGTGAGCTTAGTCCTTTTCCTATGTTAGTTCTGCGTTGAGTAGAGTCAGGAGAATAGGTCCTACTTCTACCGACTATCCAGCCTCCCTAGCCTCATGCCCCGTTGCGCTGACTTTGGTTCATTTTGGGCGAATTAACACGAGGCAGGCCTAGGAGGGTCGGGTGGAGCCGAATGAGGGGTGGCAGAGGCGCTGAGGGTATGCACGAGCCGCCAATCAGGGCTCAGAAGTGGTGGCAGTATGGCATCACTCAAGGTCAGGTGTCAAATATCCTGAAACGAAATGCTCAGAGGGGTGTCCCTACTCCAATACCAAAGCCAGGACATCCCCACAGAACCACAAGGAGGGATGATCGCCAGCTGCACCAGTTAGTCCGCAATGGCCATACCAAGTCAGCTAATCGGCTTCAGGCTGAGTGGCAGCAACTGACAAATGTGCCTGTATCCAGAAGGCTAGTCAACCAACGACTGGTTCAAGCAGGTTATCGTGCCAGGCGTCCCCTGAGAAAGCCACGCCTGACCAGACAACACCGCCAGCGCCGATTGCAGTGGGCCAGAGAGCACCGTTAATGGCAGCCAGGACACTGGAATCACGTGATCTTCAGTGACGAGTCTAGATTTCTGGTCTATCGTCAAGATGGCCGCGTCCGAGTGTGCAGAGTGCGCATGAAGCCTACAACAAAGATTGTATAGTGCCAAGAGTCCAAGCTGGAGGTGGTGGGGTGACTGTTTGGGCTGCTTTTCATGCAGGGGGCAAAACTGACCTGGTTGTTCTGAATGGAAACCTGAACCAGTTCAAGTACAGGGCCATTCTGGAAGAAACATTGCTTCCATTTGCTCGTGCAGCCTTTCGAGGAAACTTTGTCTTCCAAGATGACAATGCACGGCCTCATCGTGCTCGCATGATCCAACACTTTCTAGCTGACCGTGGTGTAGAGCATATGGAGTGGCCTGCCATGTCCCCGGATATGAATCCGATAGAGAACTTGTGGGCAGAATTAACGCGTCAAATCGACCACTTGGACCAGCAGCCGAACTCTGTGCGTGAATTGCAGCAGGCTATTGTCACTGCATGGCAAGCGATTCCTGTCCAAACCTTGGCAAGTCTCGTGAACAGCATGCCTCAACGTGTACGTGCTCTCCTGAATGCTCGTGGGGGTTACACGAAGTACTGAAGTGTAATTTTACTGTCCGTAATCCCAGTCGTAATTTAACTTTTGTTTTTGATAAAAAAATTTTTTGGCTAATGTGGAAAATAAAGAGATACTTCTGGAAAACGTACAGAAGTTTAACACAGTACTGTCCATGAATTGAGTTCGATATCAGTTTACATCACTTTCAAGGATCAATTTATTTGTTTCGAAATGTCAAATGTGGTTTTTGTTTCTTTTAAAGATCACATTAACAAAATCGAGAATAATTTCAACATAATTCCAATGAACTTTTGGTTCTAAGACATGTTGAAAAGTAAGTTCACCCCCACAAAAAAAATATTCCATATTAAATGCCAAGTCTGTATATACACAACACGTATCCAATTGGATACGGCTACAAGTGCAGTGTTTGAACAGAAATACACAAATGTGACAGAGTAAAACATTGAAAACCAAATGTAAAACTGCATTTGTTTGACTTTTAGTTATTTTCTTTTCTTGGTGAAAATGCTCAAAGTGTGGGCTGAGTGAGCAATATATAGTGCGAAAATGAGGGAGTGGAAAGAAAGAAGCTCTAACTCATTTTCATGATCAAACGGAAAAACAAATACTGTGTTGGAGTAATCAGATGGAACCCGTAAAAGTAAAGAGCAAAGGAACTGCTTCTTGGTTCAACAGAAGTTAGGTGTCTGGATGTGAGATGTTGTGGTCTTCAATGAATCCAGAGCCTTGATCTGAAATCCCTCCCCACTACCACCATCACATCCACAGCGTATACTGGAGACCTGCAACTCCAATGTCACGGGAACAGTTGTTTCACAACCGTTATCCAAGGAAATCTCTGGAGGTAACGGTTGATGAACAGAATTTGATCAGCTGAATTAATTTAGCTGGATTTATTTTTGTGACCAATTATCACCTGTGTGATACAATAATTACAGTCTGCAAGCGTCAGTTTTGGACAGCATCATTATAGGTTGTAATCCTACAAAACTAGTTTTTTCCCAATTAAATAAAATCGAATGTTCCATTGGAAAGAACAACATCAGGAGTCACGAAATTGCATTATGGTATCTCAAGTGACAAATATCTGCGGGAAACCTTCACATTTGAGTGAGAGCATTACCTATGGACACCACACACTCACGTCTGAGCTGTCTGGTCTGGTTCGAATCCTGACCCAGTTATAGACTCTCACCCTGTAGTTTAGCGTGTAATGTGAGGCATCAATGCGTGTGTCAATGTGCCATGCATCGTTTGGACTTTGAGCCAGAGGTCCCCTCCCTCCTGCCACTACTGGGACCATTGGTGGACCTTAAAGATGAAATTTTATCTTTCGCGAAGAGGAGGCGAATTATCACCGGCTTCCTGAACAAATTACAAATTTCTGCTATAACCGACGGGAGGCACTGCATCAGGGGCACAATCGTACTTCAGTTGGAAAACCAACGATGGAAATCTTCAGTCACGTGCTGCATCCGAAAGAATGCTCAGTTTGAGTCACGTGCTCAAACCTCCCTGAATGCGCAAATGGGAATTTTCTCAGCCATTACGATCACCAATGACCATTTGTGCAAGTTTATCAATAACGCTCGGAGTGATCAATAATTATATGACGATCTTATGTAAAATTGAATCTCAGTCATGGAGATGATCAAAAATACTGGAGCCCTTTAAAATGGTTGGTTTGGGTTACGATTTTCCCAGAATTCATCAGATGTTCAATTTTTTGTGGGGAAGGGGAGGGGTGGGGCAGGTGGATGCAAGGTGAATGTGGATCGTTATTTAAGGTCCTTTAATGGGATGCCAGTATACCTGTGCCCACAAAGCTTCGTGGGAGGAGGGTGGCACAATTTTAATCAGACACCAATTTTCTAATGCCGTGAACAAACATTGGTACATCACGGGTGGTGAAGGTTGTGGTGAAGTTTCATCGACATCGTGTGTGTAGTTTCAGAGAAGAAAGCAAATACCTATTTTGGGGGGCAACCCACACCCTCCCCCATAGACGCACAAAGGGGCAGATTTTTTTTTAATGCTGTGAACAAAGTTTGGTACATCACGGGTGGTGAAGGTTGTGGTAAAGTTTCATCGAAATCGTGTGTGTAGTTTCAGAGAAGAAAGCAAATACCTATTTTGGGGGGCAACCCACACCCTCCCCCATAGACGCACAAAGGGGCAGATTTTTTTTTAATGCTGTGAACAAAGTTTGGTACATCACGGATGGTGAAGGTTGTGGTAAAGTTTCTTCGAAATCGTGTGTGTAGTTTCAGAGAAGAAAGCAAATACCTATTTTGGGGGGCAACCCCTCCTCCCCATAGACGCCCGAAGGGGCAGATTTTTTTTTAATGACGTGAACAAACATTGGTACATCACGGGTGGTGAAGGTTGTGGTCAAGTTTCATCGAAATCGTGTGTGTAGTTTCAGAGAAGAAATAAAAGACATATTTTGGGGGGCAACCCCCCCATAGACGCCCAAAGGGGCAGATTTTTTTTTAATGCTGTGAACAAATTTCGGTGCATCACGGGTGGTGAAGGTTGTGGTCAAGTTTCATCGAAATCGTGTGTGTAGTTTCAGAGAAGAAAGGAAATACCTATTTTGGGGGGCAACCCCACACCCCTCCCCATAGACGCCCAAAGGGGCAGATTTTTTTTTAATGCTCTGAACAAACTTCGGTGCATCACGGGTGGTGAAGGTTGTGGTGAAGTTTCATCGAAATCGTGTGTGTAGTTTCAGAGAAGAAAGCAAATACTTATTTTGGGGGGCAACCCCACACCCCTCCCCATAGACGCCCAAAGGGGCAGATTTTTTTTTAATGCTCTGAACAAACTTCGGTGCATCACGGGTGGTGAAGGTTGTGGTCAAGTTTCTTCGAAATCGTGTGTGTAGTTTCAGAGAAGAAAGCAAATACCTATTTTGGGGGTTCAAACCCAGACCCACTTTGACCTCCGTATACCCCGGTCTACTTCGATTTTCTTAGTGCTGTGAACAAACATTGGTACATCACGGGTGGTGAAGGTTGTGGTGAAGTTTCATCGAAATCGTGTGTGTAGTTTCAGAGGACAAAGCAAATACCTATTTTGGAGGTCAAACCTGGATCCACTTTGACCCCCGGTAATCCCCCTTGGACCCCGATTATTTGAATGCCTCAACAATCCTTAGCCACAACACAACAAATATCATTTGTACCAAGTTTGGTCATAATCTCTTCAGCGGTTTCGGAGAATAAGTTGCAAATGTTTACGGAAGGACTGACGACGCGCCATCGCATAAGCTCCACTGAACTTCCTTCCAGGTGAGCTAAAAATCAAGGTGTGGGTTTTAATGAAGTTACGTAAGAAATTCTGGGATCGAAGACTTAATTATTCCCAAAGGGGGAAATCGAGTGATGGTTTTGGGGGATTCGGGGAAGGAGTTACATCATGTGTGCGTGGAGAATACAGGAATTGGGAGAGTTGCCACCATGTTTGCCAACGTGATAAACAGATGACCCAAAAATGGATTATCTTGAACTTGTCTGATTCCATCAGATTTCAGAAGTTAATGAGGTTGGAGTCAATATTTGGATTGGATGGGAGACCTCCATGAATTACCCACATAAGGGTGGGACCTGAGTTGGGAGCGTGCTCACCCCTCTCCAAATCTACCAACTTCCACCCTGGATTTGGTTATCGGTGAATTTGAATATGATTTCACAAGCAGGTGAGATGTGGCACCTGGGTGCTTAATGTCAAAGCCGACCATCCTTCAAACTGAACCCAGCCATCCCGTCTACATTTAAACTGCATTGCGGGCCGGCGGGCAGCACAGCCCTGTGTACCGAATGACGTCACAAGAAGCCGATGCATCTCATGTCCGTGTGCAGTCGCCGTGCGCCATCGTGCGTTGACATTCCGCAAAGCTCTTATATGAAGGACAAGCAATGGTCTTTCGTGTGTCTTGTCCCAAGCTAAACAAGAAAATCGAACGCTCGAGGTAATTAATCTATCGGGCTGGTGTCTTATGAAACTTTCCTTGGAAACTTATAGGACAGCCAGCTTAAAGATGTTAGCCCTAATATATATATATATATATATATATATATATATATATATATATATATATATATATATATATATATATATATATATATATATATATATATATATATATATATATGAAGAAGGTCGCATGGTCGACTTCATATCATGGATGATATGAAGGTCGCATAGTGACTGATATAAAAACCGAAAGGGTCACAGAGTTACAAGTGTATGAAAGCCTCACTGCGTTGCCCTGATGAAGCCCCAACAAGGGCGAAACCAGGTCGGTAACTGTGAGTTTTGCATGCACTTGTGACAGTATCTGGATTTATAATCCGTAATGACGCACTGCTAGATGGTTCCTCTGGAGCTTTGCAGGCAAGGCGGACGTGCATGGCGATGACGTCATGACGTTCGCTCATTAGGTTGGAGAACCAGATTACAGATACCATTATTAGTAACTCCCAACCGCAACCAGGTCGACTCCATATGATGAGTGGATACCAGAGATAACGTCACCGCGTGGCAGGCGGTGCTTATCGCTCCCAGCAAGGTGCAGCAGCAGCTGTATGGGACACCTTGCTGGCGGTTCCCCACTGATGATATGAAGGTCGCATAGTGACTGATATATACATATATATATTTGTATACAAGATCGAGGCTCGTGTAAGAGCTAACATTAATCACATTTTAAAAAACGGACACACAAAACATAAGATATAGGGAGCAGGAGACAAGATGGGGAGAGAGGGAAGCACACAAGTCCAACAGTAGAGAACAGAGACATCGGCAGATCTGTGGGAGGGAGAGGGCTTGTGGGGAGGAGGCATGGGAAGGGGGTTGGGGGGTTGGGGGGTGGGGAGGTAAAAAAAAAACACATGGACACTGCAAGGACTTCCAGGAAAGAAGTCGGTATTTCAGAAAAGTGTATCTGGGGTGAATTAACGGGGGTAAAAAAGATCAAGGTTTTGGATGGAGGAAGATAAGAGATGGTGGTGAACAGCTGTTTTAAAGACCTGGAGGGAGAAGTGGGATTGAACCTGCGGTGTCTTTAACTGTACCAATCATTTTTTTTTTCTGTACCAATTTATACGGTGTCTTTAACTTTAACTGTACCAATCATTTTTTTTTTCTGTACCAATTTATACGGTGTCTTTAACTTTAACTGTACCAATCATTTTTTTTTTCTGTACCAATTTATACGGTGTCTTTAACTTTAACTGTACCAATCTTTTTTTTTTTCTGTACCAATTTATACGGTGTCTTTAACTTTAACTGTACCAATCATTTTTTTTTTCTGTACCAATTTATACGGTGTCTTTAACTTTAACTGTACCAATCATTTTTTTTTTCTGTACCAATTTATACGGTGTCTTTAACTTTAACTGTACCAATCTTTTTTTTTTCTGTACCAATTTATACGGTGTCTTTAACTTTAACTGTACCAATGTGATATTAAATACACAAAGGTGAGATTTAAAATCTCCTGGCCAGGTTGCATTAACCTTATCCTCAAGGAAAGATTTACCTTGAGGTACACTGCCAATTCCTCAGCGAAGGAAATATTACCAGGTGACACCAGGTGGACCTACCTGGTCTCACCTGGTTATATGCAACCACATAGGTTTGTACTGTCCGGTGTGATTTAACCTTTAAACGAGGTGTGCGAGGTGTATCCATCTCCGTTGACTGGTACAGTAGGGTGTACTTCACGAATTAGACTCAAATTCGGTGAAGTTGGATGTATTAAAGACACCGCAGGTGAGTCCCTTCAAAATGAATAACTAAATAAAAACATCCAATTGAGACCAACTGGGTTTTCGTGGAAATCTGTTCCGTCGGGACCTTCTCGGGAGTATTCCGCACGTTTCCAACCTTCCGTACTCTAACCCGGATAATCCCGACATTTGGAGGGTAATCCCCAACGCGATCCTCCAGCTTCCGAGAGCACTTGGCATAAACCTGCGCATTATGACGTCATTTCATTAAGATTGCAATTCAGCATCGAGCGCCTTCTGACGTCATTTCACAACGATGGTAATTCAGCATTGAAATGATTGCGATTTTTAACTACAGTAGTAACGTCGATTATACCCATGTTATTACTTACTATATGCATTCCCTTTATATTTACTTTCTTTTCTTTCTTCTCCAAACTGGACCAATCTTTTTAATTCGCTCCCATCTGCCCACCCACGGCGATTCGGACCTTTTTAATGCTCGGATCCATTAACTAAGCGTCTTCATTAGGACTCGGACGTTAATTACGATACTGATCATCGCACATATTTCATCCCAATTGCGTCCGGGGAGTCGGACACGGGACACTGCAGTATATATGATGAAGAGACAATTATTTATTTGTAAAATGTGGAGGAGACAGCGATGAATAATAATGAGATGGAAACGACATTTCGATAAATGAAAGCTTCTAAAGTCTTGTGTCCGAAGGTTTATTGCAAAACTCTTGTTGACGTCATTTCATCATGAACGATATATACATGATATACAGTCACGTAAAAAAGTAAGTACACCCCAAGTAAAGTTTTGACTTTTTCAACATATTTCAACATACAGCTATTTGATCTTCATTTCAACAATATTGATAGATAAAGGTGATATAACATAACAAATATCATGAAGCATTTACATTTTGTAGTCCATTGTATAATTTAAATAAACAAATGCAAATTTCGCATGTGGAAAAAGTAAGTACCCTTGGCTATAATAGGTGGTATTGCCCCCTTGGCAGAACAACCTCAAGTAGGCGTTTCTTATAACTGTCTAACAGTCTCTGACATCGACTGGGAGAAATTTTTGCCCATGCCTCCATGCAGAATTCTTTCAGCTGTACGATGTTTGAGGGGTTTCTTGCATGCACAGCTCGTTTCAAATCCCCCCACAACATCTCAATGGGATTTAGATCCGGGCTTTGACTTGGCCATTCCAGAAACCTCCATTTCTTTCTTTTCAGCCATTCCTTGGTGGATTTACTGCTATGTTTAGGGTCATTGTCATGTTGCAAGGTCCACCTTCGGTTGAGCTTCAACTTTCCGACAGATGGCCTCACATTATCCTCAAGCACCCTCTGGTACAATGAAGAATTCATAGTGGATTCTATGATGGTGAGCTGCCCAGGCCCTCATGCAGCAAAGCTGCCCCAAACCATAATATTTCCACCACCATGCTTTACAGTTGGTATCAGGTTCTTGTGGTCAAATACTGTCTTTGGTTTTCGCCAAACATGTCTTCTGGTACTGTGGCCAAATAGCTCTACCTTTGACTCATCTGTCCAGAGCACATTGTTCCAGAAGTGCTGGTCTTTGCCTAGGTGTTCATTGGCAAAGTTCAGTCTTGCCCTGATGTTCTTTCTGGACAGCAAAGGTTTCCTCCTAGCACACCTCCCATGTAGATCAAATTTGTGCAGCCTCTTTCTAATGGTAGACTCGTGCACTTTGACATCAACAGTGGCAAGAGCTACCTGTAGGTCCCGTGATCATATTCTGGGGTTCTTAGAGACTTCTTTCAGCATCTTGCGGTATGCTCTCAGGCTGAACATGCTGGGGCGGCCTGGCCTGAACAAGTTGGCAGTTGTTTGGAATCTTCTCCACTTGTAGATGATCTTCCGGACAGTCGAATGATTGATTTCAAATTGTTTGGAGATCTTTTTAAATCCCTTCCCAGACTCGTAGGCATCTATAACCTTCTTTCTGAAGGCCTCAGAGAGCTCTTTTGATCTAGGCATGGTGACGCTGCACACTTCAACAACAAAGAGCAAACCAAACTAAATGTCTGAGGTTTAAATAAGACAGGTTCCTCCAAGATCCTCTCTGACGATGTTCTAATCATTTGCACCTGAGCTGGTGCACCTGATTCTAATTTTAGGTATTTGAAGTAGTGATAAATGTCGGTGTGTACTTACTTTTTCCACATGCGAAATTTGCATTTATGTTTATTTAAATTATACAATGGACTACAAAACGTAAATGTTTCATGATATTTGTTATATTATATCACCTTTATCTATCAATATTGTTGAAATGAAGATCAAATAGCTGTATGATGAAATATGTTGAAAAAGTCAAAACTTTACACGGGGTGTACTTACTTTTTCACGTTACTGTATATATATATACACAAAGAATTAAGTTAAGCACCCCTACACAACGAATTAAGGTAAGCACCCCCTAATATATATTCTTTGTGTATATGTATACATTGGCATATATTCTAAGGTATGTGAGATCAAATAATGATTGGTATGACATTAGCAATTATCCATTGATGAAATTGAGTGATCAAAGTGAAAAAAAGTGATTGGTTGAGTCAGTGATCCGATCACGTGGGTCCTACACACGTTATTGACGCAAAGATCGCTAGAGGTCTTCTCAGAACAATGACTGTACGTTAGAAAACATAAACGTCATCCACACTGTCCGTGATGGACCTATAGCTCCATACTTAAATTGAGGTGAAAATATGCCTAAAATTCCCAAAAAATTTCACCTTAAATTATTCAGAATAAAATATTGAAAACGGCATGATTGTTATGTTTTTATGTGACCATAATATCACTTCTCCAGAAAATATAGCAATATCATGGGTATATTACACTGTTTTGACGACAACAAACTTGTAATGTGCGAGGTTGTAAAAAAACGGGGGGGGGGTGCTTAACTTAATTCTTTGTGTATATATACATATATATATATATATATATATATATTTATATATATAAATATATTGTTACGTGCTCCTCCCCAAACCCCCTGGTCATGGTGTACATCCAAGCCCCGAGAGGAGTCACGGCAGAAAGATGTGTTATTCTGTGTCAAAGATAAATGGTGAAACCACACCTATTGTTACCAACAAACAAATATTGTATTAAGGTCACACAAGAATAACAACACAAAAACAATAGTAATCAATTGTACAACCAATATATATTTCCTATGATGGTACCATCAGGTTCGTACAATATAACTCACTGTGCTCCAAGTGAGCGAAAAGAAGAACATTCCCCAATGACGCACTCAGGGTGAAGTTAATAGTAGAGGGTTACCACACCTGAGTGTCACACGAAGTTAAAGTTCTTTCGGGCCGGGACGGCCCTGGAGGTAATGAGGGTGCAGTGTTGTGGTTTTTAGAACCCTCCACTTGGTAAATTTTTGTAAATGTTCCCTTATAAATATTCCCCTGTAAATACTCCCATTGGTGGTGTAAAGGTCAGAGGTCGCACCCTAGTTAGGCCATATTGCAACACGTAGGACACCATAGGAACCTTTCAGTTATTTCATTCATATGTGTTTCAGGTAAGGGTCTGTTTCCAACAGTTGAATCTGCGTTGTATTAATCAAATAACCTAGCCCCCTTCACAAATTCCCATTCCATTCATATTGTGGCGTAAACTGCCCTCCACAACATATTGTGCTATTCTGCCAGCCGCAGCAAGACGCCATTATGCACGCGGTCAGAGTGGGAGAAGAAGGGAGGAGCGGCCAGGAACATAGGCGTGGCCCCATCAACGCGTCACGAGGGGAGGTACCAATGAACCCTCGTGACCAATCCGGGCCGAGGCGTGTTCACCGGTAGGCGGAGCGAAGCAGACGCGGCTTGATACGCGAGGCTTGTGATAAAAGCGCGAGCATGAAGCCCTTTTACGCAGAGGAGATGCGGTGGAGATCGGCAGATGCGAGGAGAGAAGATCGGCAAACTGAGAGAACAGTGCAGAGGCGGCGAATGATAAGAACATTGCTCCGAGGATCGCTTGGGACGATCGTTTTTGATACGAACTGCCGTTGGTTTTGAGAGCGTTCGGCACGCTATACGTACACGCATTCCAGCCCCTCGCATATGTAAGGTCCGGTCGCGCGCCAACGGGACGCGAAGCTGCCTGCCGTTCTTTGCCCGCGGACCCGGAGCCTGGACCATCCCATCGCCTGGAACCATCTGCCTGGACCTTCCTCCCCTACCAGCTACCATTCCGTGTGAGTCTGTCTGTTTGTCCTGGGGTCGTGATAAGTTAGGACTGTTTAGATAAGCTTGCCCTATGTCCTTTTATTTCCTTCTTCTTGTATATTCCCTTCTTTCGTTTCCTCTTTTAGATAGGAAATAAGCCATATTTGTTCTTCCTTCACCCTTCTTATTCTTTGGTTTCCTCTCGTCCGATCGTCTTTGTCTTTTCCCCATTGAGTATCGGTGGCACGATATAGGAACCGCTCAGAATCAGGTTAATCTTTTTGCTAATGGCTCGGATCGCGGATTGCTAAACCGCTCGGCAATTACCATCACATCCGCGGTTCGAGCAGGGACTCATCTCCCTGCTTTGTGGAGAGATTGATGAAGGTATTTGGGAAACATTTGACCAATCACCCTGGCCAATCTCATCCCGCAAAGGAGCGGGATAGTTCCAGGACTGGAGACGGCCAGCTTAACAAGACAAGGGGATTTAACCCCCTCTTGCTAACGGGAGTGCCATACTCCGAGATCCGTAACAACATATATATATATATATATATGCTTATATATATATATACATAATTATAAATATGCTTATATACATACATACATATATATATATATATATATATATATATATATATATATATATATATATATATATATATATATACAGTATATATATATATATATATAACTGTGTACATACATGAACGATGACCCCAAAAACGTGGTCCCCAGGGGAAACTTTTAATAATTTAGATATTATCCAATCAAACTTACTAAAATTTCTCGGTTATGTTACTCACTGATATTCAATATTGCACTGAAAATTCCACTTGTCCAAAAGAAATTTGACAATTTTACAATGAAATTACTGGTTACGTCGATGTTTGATATGCTCCATATGGGCACCATTGCACTCAATGCAGAGGGCCGCAAGTCGAGCAAAGTTCCTGATGATTCGTATGCACTGATTTCTCCTCAAGAGCTTTCTTTGCTGATGTTGAACTCTTGACAGCGGTGTCGAAAAGATTTCTTACGACTGCAAGCGACTGAGTCAGCAACGGCAGCAATATTCTCGGGTGGCCTTCCTGATGTTGGTCGGCCAGAGTGGCCTCCTCTGTTGGGTGGATTCTTAATCAAGACTATGCATTGCTGTCTGAACAATTTTCACAAACCTTGAATTTGAGACTTGCTTTGAGCTTTCGTTTTTGCAACATGTGCTCAGAGCAGGCGCCTTGGCTGTAACAACCAATTTGTCCGCAGATAGTTTTCTCTAGAAAATGATTTTTCTTCAGGTGTCCACGACACGGAGTGTGAATGTCACAGATTCAAGCAACTTGGCAGATACACTTTCTGTTTACTCAGTTCAGCATTCCTGAAAAATGAATGAATGTGAATGAAAACTGTGAGGGTTATTATACCTTTCTCAGGACCCACGTTTTTAGGGTCACCGTGTACTAGTGGAGGACGAAGGCCTCCATCAACTTCCGTTTGGGGTACTGCATTAGTATCCTCACTGTGTATGCTAAGTGTGTGCTGGTGAGAGTTAGGAGAGGAGTTTGGTAGATGTTCAAGGTGCCAGCGTTAAGTCAGCTACTCTAAGTGAAAGACATTGTGGAACATTTAGGGTCCACCAATAACCAGCGCTGGCAGACGGTTCCTCAGATTTTATGTTCTTCCAATGGATGATGGATGACACACACATTGAAGTATCGCCTACATGAGAAGCACCAGAGGCATGTCCATTAGTAAGCGCCTTGCTTACCACTCACCAAGCGAGCTCCTTGATTCAAAGTGCACAAGCTTACACTGCAACGGAACGGAGAGCTCTGTACTGCTTAACAAAATGGCAGTCATCCACGTAACTAATCTGTAGTGGTACTCAAGCAAATGCTGTCCGGGCCGTCGTTTTTCAGTTTTACTCAATCCTCTTGTGACAACTTCCCTAAATTACTTCTTGTGTTAAATGCTACTACAGATAGAGTCTGAGAAAGAGGGAAAGAAAGATAAATAAATAAATGTGGAGTCAAAAGTTGGAGCCCTTGCCAAGCTTATCTATGGACCTGCCATTTGCTAATATAGGCTACATATTAGAGATGGGGTGGATGGGTTTTGCAAGTTTGTAGATTTTGAAGAATTAGGATGAAAAGTATAAATAACAATAAAATTATGAACTGCACGTTTCAGTATCATCCTGTGTAACAGCAGAATTGAAGAAATAGCCACCAATTGTTTTTAATTCGACTGCAGCAGCCATTTTTTGCTAACATACGGAGGTGTTCCGTTACCATGCAGCTCGCATACTACTCACCAAGTACCTCTCTTAATCGCTTACCAAGCGTCTTGCAGAGGGGTTGATACGGAATGGGTGGCTTGGACAGCGATAGCAAGCCCATTGCTAATGGAACACACCCGAAGGGGAGAGTCTATAGGTGGGTCGAGGTTCAAACCAGGGTGAAACAGCTCAAAGGTGAGTGTGTATATCTCCAGCCTCTAGGCTATCCTGACAGATATATAGTACTGGCGGTGTTGCCCGGGTCTATTTTTTGTGTAGGTCTAAAACACTTTCCTACATCCACCAAGGAATGGGGTCCGAACACACTTTCCCACACCCACGATAGAGCGATTAAAGAAAACAAATGCCCAAAACTCAAACTTTGTAAAAAAAATTTTACTTTTTTTTGTCTAAAACACTCCTAGACACTCACTAATGAATCTCTAAAAGTTTGATGAAGATCCATTCAGCCATCTCTTATAAAATGGCGACACACACACACAGACAAACGGCTCTGAGAGTAGAGATTGGAAATAATTATGGTAAGAGTAAAAACCGGATATAAAATGAAATGTGTAAAATGGAATAATTTCTTTATAGTACAGACATGTGTGGGTACAGTCAATGGCAGATTATAATGGGGCATTTGCTCCCGACCCCAGACCTTGACCAGCCAAAAGCAATGAGTGACTAAAATGTTTTTATGCAGTTTCTCTTTTTACAAACGAAAATATCTGTCTGGACAAGGTCCAAACTTGGTACTCTGTTCTGTTCTTACTAAAATAGCATGGTATGAAGGAGCGAGCAAGGAAGACTGTGGTGTGAATCGTGTGAGTGAGTGGTGCATGAGCAGTGAGATGTTCCAAGTGAGTGAATGGTGTAAGGAGGGCCATGAGTTGTCCCAAGTGAGTAAACAGTGTAAGGAGGGCCGTGGATTGTTCCAAGTGAGTGAACGGCGTAAGGTGGGCAGTGAGTTGTTCCAAGTGAGTAAACGGTGTAAGGTGGGCAGTGAGTTGTTCCAAGTGAGTAAACGGTGTAAGGAGGGCCATGAGTTGTTCCAAGTGAGTAAACAGTGTAAGGAGGGCCGTGGATTGTTCCAAGTGAGTGAACAGCGTAAGGGGGGCTGTGAGTTCCGTGTTTATTTTTGTGCGGGCAATCAATTAAATAAGTAAATTTTAAAAAACGTATCTTATTAATACAACTCCTTCAGCTCTAAATCTAAATAAGCCAGAGAGACGAGAGATTCTTTACTCAACCTTAGACAACCTGTGCTCTGGGGGTGGCACTCATGTTGAGACCGGCCCGAAAATATTCTTTACCCCCAGCCCTGGCAAGGCTTAATCCAACAATGGGTATAGTACACTAGTACACTAGTACAGTGTGATTGGTTCTCATGTAAGCGAATCAGAGTCTCTCCCATCTGAGCTGTCTCTCCTGGGTTCGAATCTCGACTCTGGTCCTAACTGTCATATTGGTGTTAAGGCAGGACAATTCATCCATGCATGTGCCGTCCCTCGGATGGGTGTTAAGCTGGGTGTCCCATCTACCTGCATTAGTTTGTGGATGTTAAACATCCCACAGCATCCTTCAAGAAGAGTGGGCAGGCTATCGCAGGCACCCTGACAAAATTCCAAAATCCTGTTTAATTGGAGAGGAAAGACCAGACATCCAGGGATAAATCAAAAGACAAAATTCTAAAATCCTGTTTTAATGTAGACTATAGTGGAAGCGTATATTAATTGATGTGTGGTTGTTTCTATGGCAACTATGAAGGAAATATCACATCACAAGCACATAGACATCAAAATGTTAGCTGTATGCAAAACTGAGGATGATACATGAAACTGGCCATATTGTTGAAAATATAAGTGTTTGAGGAAGAACGCCCAACCTCTCCAAAAGTGGTTTAGGACCTGATGGGCCGATAATGCCCTCTTCCTGTCTCAGTTTTAATTGTACTGTATAATCCTTATATATTCTAGTATCTCAGAGTATGCTCTCTCTACATGATAGAGGACAATCCAACAGGGATCTTGCGAATGACCCACCTGAAAGTAAAGGTGTTAACATTTCGTCAGGAACCTTAATAGTCTCGCAAAGTAGTCTCGATGGATGTGTAGCTGCCAATAACCTTTGCTAACTTTGCTGCTTATTTTGCTTTTCCTCCTCAAGGGCCTTGTATACAGCTCCTGCTGAAACATGGTCGGACTGCAATCTGCTGCCTAGAATAGCCTTCACTAGCTAAAACCTTGGTTTCTGTATGCTTTTCATGGGATATTTCCTTTCCAGAAGACATAGTAATAACCACATATTCACCACACATCAATGACTGCTTGCATGGCAACCAATCACAGCGTACAACGTCCACATGTGACTTATACCAGTTTTTACTTTCCATAATTATTCTACAATAATGTGTATATCTGGGGGAAAAAATTGCAATCCATAAATGTAAATTAGGATTACTTTATCCTAACTGGCAATAATAAACAAACTTTCAAAAATGCAATTTTGTGGAAAATAATACTTTCATTTTATACAGCACTCTGCGATTGTTCTTTCAGTAAAGAATGTTTGTCGATATGGACACTTTCGGATAAATTACCAATTTTCCACTGCAGAGTTCACATCTGATATAATAAACGTGTTATTCTTTGCAACGTCTTCAATTCCCCATAAATTATGAAATTTGTATTTTTTTTCCTCTGTACTTTGTTAAAATTATTTAGGTTGAGTTACTCAATGAGTTAGAGCGTATTATAACAGGAGCTAGAGCGATAAAGTTGGAGTTTCAATAAAATAATGACAGAGGAAAGCCCAGACTCCCAGGGATAAAATATTTAATTGGAGAGGAAAGACCAGACTTCCAGGGATAAAATAATAGGAGCGGAAGGACCAGACTTCCAGGGATAAAATAATAGGTGAGGAAGGACCAGACTTCAAGGGATAAAATAATAGGAGCGGAAGGACTAGACTTCAAGGGATAAAATAATAGGAGCGGAAGGACCAGACTTCCAGGGATAAAATAATAGGTGAGGAAGGACCAGACTTCAAGGGATAAAATAATAGGAGCGGAAGGACCAGACTTCCAGGGATAAAATAATAGGTGAGGAAGGACTAGACTCCCAGGGATAAAATAATAGGTGAGGAAGGACCAGACTTCCAGGGATAAAATAATAGGTGAGGAAGGACTAGACTCCCAGGGATAAAATAATAGGAGCGGAAGGACCAGACTTCCAGGGATAAAATAATAGGTGAGGAAGGACTAGACTCCCAGGGATAAAATAATAGGAGCGGAAGGACCAGACTTCCAGGGATAAAATAATAGGTGAGGAAGGACTAGACTCCCAGGGATAAAATAATAGGGGAGGAAGGACTAGACTCCCAGGGATAAAATAATAGGGGAGGAAGGACTAGACTCCCAGGGATAAAATAATAGGAGAGGAAGGACCAGACTCCCAGGGATAAAATATTTAATTGGAGAGGAAAGAACAGACTTCCAGGGATAAAATAATAGGTGAGGAAGGACTAGACTCCCAGGGATAAAATAATAGGAGAGGAAGGACCAGACTCCCAGGGATAAAATAATAGGAGAGGAAGGATCAGACTCCCAGGGATAAAATAATAGGAGAGGAAGGACCAGACTCCCAGGGATAGAATAATAGGAGAGGAAGGACCAGACTCCCAGGGATAAAATAATAGGAGAGGAAGGACCAGACTCCCAGGGATAAAATAATAGGAGAGGAAGGTCCAGACTCCCAGGGATAAAATAATAGGAGAGGAAGGACCAGACTCCCAGGGATAGAATAATAGGAGAGGAAGGACCAGACTCCCAGGGATAAAATAATAGGAGAGGAAGGTCCAGACTCCCAGGGATAGAATAATAGGAGAGGAAGGACCAGACTCCCAGGGATAAAATAATAGGAGAGGAAGGACCAGACTCCCAGGGATAAAATAATAGGAGAGGAAGGTCCAGACTCCCAGGGATAAAATAATAGGAGAGGAAGGACCAGACTCCCAGGGATAAAATAATAGGAGAGGAAGGTCCAGACTCCCAGGGATAAAATAATAGGAGAAGAAGGACCAGACTCCCAGGGATAAAATAATAGGAGAGGAAGGTCCAGACTCCCAGGGATAAAATAATAGGAGAGGAAGGACTAGACTCCCGGGATAAAATAATAGAGGAAGGTCCAGACTCCCAGGGATAAAATAATAGGAGAGGAAGGACCAGACTCCCAGGGATAAAATAATAGGAGAGGAAGGTCCAGACTCCCAGGGATAAAATAATCGGAGAGGAAGGACTAGACTCACAGGGATAAAATAATAGAGGAAGGACCAGACTCCCAGGGATAAAATAACAGGAGAGGAAGGACTAGACTCACAGAGATAAAATATTTGTAGAAGAAGGATCAGATTACCAGAAATAAAATAACTAATAGGAGAGGAAGGACCAGACTCACAAGAATGAAATAATAGGAGAGGAAGGACTAGTTTCCCAAGGATAAAATAATTAATAGGACAGGAAGGATCAGACTCCCAGGAATGCAATATTAGGAGAGGAAGGACTATAGAGTCTCAGAAATAAAATAATTAATAGGAGAGGAAGGATCAGACTCACAATAATTAAATAATTACTAGGAGAGGAAGGACTAGATTCCCAGAAATAAAATAACTAATAGGAGAGGAAGGACCAGGCTCATAGGAATTAAATAATTAATAGGAGAGGAAGGACCAGGCTCATAGGAATTAAATAATTAATAGGAGAGGGAGGACTAGACTCCCAGGGATAAAATAATAGGAGAGGAAGGACTAGACTCCCAGGGATAAAATAATAGAGGAAGGTCCAGACTCCCAGGGATAAAATAATCGGAGAGGAAGGATCAGATTACCAGGAATAAAATAATTAATAGGAGAGGAAGGACTAGATTCCCAGAAATAAAATAACTAATAGGAGAGGAAGGACCAGACTCACAAGAATGAAATAATAGGAGAGGAAGGACTAGTTTCCCAAGGATAAAATAATTAATAGGAGAGGAAGGATCAGACTCCCAGGAATGCAATATTAAGAGAGGAAGGACTATAGAGTCTCAGAAATAAAATAATTAATAGGAGAGGAAGGATCAGACTCACAATAATTAAAGAATTACTAGGAGAGGAAGGACTAGATTCCCAGAAATAAAATAACTAATAGGAGAGGAAGGACCAGGCTCATAGGAATTAAATAATTAATAGGAGAGGAAGGACCAGGCTCATAGGAATTAAATAATTAATAGGAGAGGAAGGACCAGACTCACCGAGATGGCTGAAACAAACTTTTCAGCAGAAAGCGAAGGCAAGCTGCCAGTGACACCTGGACGCGGTGAGTTTTTTTGGAGCCCATCTAGAGCACTTGTAAAAATAGAAATTGGAGATCACGAGGAAAATAGAAGTCGACGAAACCGGCAGGGGATCCAGTGAAGGAAACACAATCGACCGGCCAATGTAAACATTCCACTGGGTCTCCTGTGGAATGGCGCGCACGCGTTCATCCCTTTTCCTCGATGCTGTGCGGCCAAACCTTTTAATCGTAAAGTTTATCTGGGCAGGTGTTCTCATCGCACACAGCACAGTAGATATGGAAGCTTTGAAAGGAAGGTGTAAGAGGGAGAGCCCCACCTGTGTTTCCTCCCAGCAGTGAAGCCGTTCGAATGGCCAAAAATGAAGAAGAAAAGTAAAATATTTTTAAAAAGTGCATGCTCCCAGTTCAAAAAAGTGTGCTGATTCAAGGGAAGTACGTTGCACACGTGTGGGGCTGCTTGCCATGGGTAAGGTACCTGGGGAGCCATGGCACGTGCCTTGGTTGACGTGCTCTGGTGAGGGACTGTACCATAGCACGTGCCTAGGTTGGGGTACGCGGGCCGGGGTACCCCAACATAGGCACGTGCTGTGGCACCCCAGGCACCCCAACCTAGGCGCATGGCACATGCCATGGTACTCCAGGCACCCTAACCTAGTTTAGGGTGCTCGGGGTACCATGTCATGTTTGAAGACACCGGTTCACGTAACAGGATGATTTGCATCCGCAAGTGTAAGAAATCGTTTGCGATTTGGATCAAAAGAAGACGTCCAAATATACTACATGCACAGGGGTGGTTAGGGTATTTGAAATTGGACGAGGGTAGGATAAAATTGAGAAAAAAATGTTTTTGAGAAAAGGAAAGTGTGGATGGATGGAGGGATGGTGGGGTTTTGAAGACTTAGAGGGAAGGGGGATATACGAAGCATGAACAGGGTTGTGGGAGAAAACAAATACTATTCGATCGTAGTATTATGTAGGATGGTAGACGACCCAAAGGCAAAGGAAGATATGACACCCAGAAGAGCTAAATGAAGAAAATGCACCATTTCCTCTTCTCATGGAAAGTTTTGCAGTCCGGATCAGGGGTTGGAGGGCAATTAATAAATGCAAGAAGCAATGAAACCCCAAGGTCCAGCGTTCCCACGAGAGGAAGGAGGGTTGGAAGGGGCGACCTATGGTGGTGAAAGAACATGGTGTGTGAATGGCGGAAGGAGAATGAGATTGCAAATTTTGAGGAAGTTGAAGTGTTTGGTTTTGAGGGAGACTTACGTATTCTACACCATCTTGTTGTTTTAGTTTTACTTCATGTGATGTAATCGTTACTCCAGAATTCCCAAAAGAGTCGTTCATTGACTGGTACATTCCTATTACCTCTCCGATAGGATTGTGCCCATTGGTAGCACCCTCACCTTTGAGATGTCTAGGTTTTGTGCAATTCCCACCCCAATAATGAATTGTCGGATTGGTGCTTCGCAGGCAAGGGGTTATCCTCATCGAGTACTCCGTCCCTTGGATTAGACGTTAAGCCGGGTGTCCCGTCTGCCAGTATTAGTTGGTGGACGATAAAAAGATCCCACTGTGTCGTGCGCATTACACAGGGTGAAACAGAAAGGATTCCATACTTTTTGTTGTAACTTTTTTATGTGACATCACAATGACATAGAACTGGCTTGATATTGTGGAGAACATAACAGCACAACTTTTCATCCGAATATATATTTTAAAAAATAATTTAAAAAAATTCTAATAAAAAAACACAAATGGGTTGTCACTGCGACGTAGAGATACTACAGTCACGTGAAAAAGTAAGTACACCCCATGTAAAGTTTTGACTTTTTCAACATATTTCAACATACAGCTATTTGATCTTCATTTCAACAATATTGATAGATAAAGGTGATAAAATATAACAAATATCATGAAACATTTACATTTTGTAGTCCATTGTATAATTTAAATAAACATAAATGCAAATTTTGCATGTGGAAAAAGTAAGTACACCCTTGGCTCTCACAGGTGGTATTGCCCCCTTTGGCAGAAACAACCTCAAGTAGGCGTTTCTTATAACTGTCTACCAGTCTCTGACATCGACTGGGAGAAATTTTTGCCCACTCCTCCATGCAGAATTCTTTCAGCTGTGCGATGTTTGAGGGGTTTCTTGCATGCACAGCTCGTTTAAAATCCCCCCACAACATCTCGATGGGATTTAGATCCGGGCTTTGACTTGGCCATTCCAGAACCCTCCATTTCTTTCTTTTCAGCCATTCCTTGGTGGATTTACTGGTATGTTTGGGGTCATTGTCATGTTGCAAGGTCCACCTTCGGTTGAGCTTCAACTCTCCGACAGATGGCCTCGCATTATCCTCAAGCACCCTCTGGTACAATGAAGAATTCATTGTGGATTCAATGTGGTGAGCTGCCCAGGCCCTGATGCAGCAAAGCTGCCCCAAACCATAGTATTTCCACCACCATGCTTTACAGTTGGTATCAGGTTCTTGTGGTCAAATGCTGTGTTTGGTTTTTGCCAAACATGTCTTCTGGTACTGTGGCCAAATAGCTCTACCTTTGACTCATCTATCCAGAGCACATTGTTCCAGAAGTGCTGGTCTTTGCCGAGGTGTTCATTAGCAAACTTTAGTCTTGCCCTGATGTTCTTTCTGGACAGCAAAGGTTTCCTCCTGGCACACCTCCCATGTAGATCAAATTTGTGCAGCCTCTTTCTAATGGTAGACTCGTGCACTTTGACATCAACAGTGGCCAGAGCTACCTGTAGGTCCTGTGATGACATTCTGGGGTTCTTAGAGACTTCTTTCAGCATCTTGCGGTCTGCTCTCAGGCTGAACTTGCTGGGGCGGCCTGGCCTGAACAAGTTGGCAGTTGTTTGGAATCTTTTCCACTTGTAGATGATCTTCCGGACAGTCGAATGATTGATTTCAAATTGTTTGGAGATCTTTTTAAATCCCTTCCCAGACTCGTAGGCATCTATAACCTTCTTTCTGAAGGCCTCAGAGAGCTCTTTTGATCTAGGCATGGTGACGCCACACACTTCAACAACAAAGAGCAAACCAAAATAAATGTCTGAAGTTTAAATAAGACAGGTTCCTCCAAGATCCTCTCTAATGATGTTCTAATCATTTGCACCTGAGCTGGTGCACCTGATTCTAATTTTAGGTATTTGAAGTAGTGAAAATGTAGGGGTGTACTTACTTTTTCCACATGCGAAATTTGCATTTATGTTTATTTAAATTATAAAATATTATTGAAATGAAGATCAAATAGCTGTATGTTGAAATATGTTGAAAAAGTCAAAACATTACATGGGGTGTACTTACTTTTTCACGTGACTGTATATCAAGGACACAGGAATTTGGAATATGGCCAGGGTGCTGGCAATAGCTCGTCTGCTGTTTGTGAATGGCAGTAGGATCTTTATCGTCCAGTAACTAATGTTGACAGATGGGACACCCAGCTTAACACCCTTCCAAATGGCAGGGCACACATTGATGAATTGGTACACCCTGCTTGGGAAACACCGGGATGACAGTTTTATAACTGGATTGAGATTTAAACGCAGGATAGACAGCCCAGAAGGTGTGTGTGTGTTTGTGTGTGTGTGTGTGTGTGTGTGTGTGTGTGTGTGTGTGTGTGTGTGTGTGTGCCGTTTGTTGTTATCTCCATATCCGGGTTTCAGAAGGTTGAACGGAGTTCTCCCAGGTCTCGAAGTATCAATCTCCATTACAGTAAGGGATCATGATTCATGGGCCAAGTTGTAAAGTTTTCTTGTTCTCAAAATTTTGTTCCGAGGGATTTTTTGAGGATCGTCACGGAGCCCCAGAAAGCTTCCAACTGCAGTTTATTTGTAGTAATATTCCCAGGGATGGTTTTTAAGATTACTGTAAGGTTCTTTTTTATCATTCCTGTTGCGCCAATAATCACTGGTACAATTTTGGTGCTCTTCAGATTCCAGGATATTTTCACTTCATTTCAAAAAAATTGATTTAGTTTGTTGTTGTTTAAGCCAAAATCGCTGGGGACTGACACCTCAATTAGTAAAGCCTCCTTTTCTTTTTTGTAACTCGGTACTATATCGAGTCACAATGCTTTGTTTTTTCATGTTCATGCTTGATGGGATCATTAGGTCATACATGACCATTATTTCCTTGTTTTCAGTGATCGCTTTTGGTTAATGTTTCCATAAGTTTTTTGGAACTGGGATATCAAAGTTTTTGCAGATCTGCCAGTGGATTACTCTACAAACCCTCTTGTGCCTTTTTGTGTACAGATGTTCTGACCTTAGTTTTTTTTACATGTTGATAGAAGATGGCTCGTAGTTTCTGTTTCTACCTTGCAGAACCAACGCTTCCTACGCTTATCTAATTGACACAGTCCTGCCATCTTCTTAAAGCCATTCGTATCGTGTCCTTGGTCTTGGGCATTTATTATGATTCGTTCTCCGTCCCAATTGAGCTGACCTCTTCTTAGCTATTCCAATGAGCATTCTTTGTCTATGCCCAATCTGTCCAACTCTTTTTTTTTTTATGTCTTCCTGCTCTTTTGGTGTTCTCCCAGTTGTTGATGTATATCTTTATTATAAAACTGGATTGTCTGTTCATCTTTCCACCCCAAACGACTCCTGCCGTTTTGGGTCTAGGCCCACAAACCTTCTGTGGAACATTTTGGAGGTATCAGCGGTATCCTAAGGTAGGTGGGAAGTTTCATAAATTTCTCAAGTATCCGCCCTTTCGCGCCGGCAGATTCGTCTGTATTGGTTAATATGTGAGATTGGCGTCTATATTCGTTTACCTAATGAGTGTTTGTAACATTGTATTTTGTTATATTAGTGGTATAGTATTAATTTGTGATAGGAATTATGCTGTTTGGAATGAAAATATAGAGGGATTGCGTTTAAAGGAAATTATGTGAGGGTTTCCAACCGTGACATTCTCGGATTCACCATTTCCAGTTTTGCCATTAACTGGCTATAGAAACATTCAGCTGCAGTAAGTGCTTTTGCCCAAGTCCTTCACGAAATGCTCTCAATGTCAGATGTTCGACTGAAGGTGGCACAGGAATGTGGAATTAATTGGTTCATCATTTCCCATTCGCCGTTTTTTGCCCAAGCTCTTCACTAACCGCATATCCATGCATAACATTAGACTGAAGGTAGCACAAGAATGTGGAATTTATTGATTTATGGTTTGACATTCACCATTTTTGACACAGTCTAAAAGGGGCACAAGCCATTCACGAACTGGCTGTCAATGCCTGATATTCGACTGAGAGTGGCACAGCATTGTGGAATTTATTGGTTAATGCTTTGCCATTTGCCGTTTTTTGCCCAAGTCATTTTTTACTGGCTGTCCATGCCTGATGTTCGACTGAGGGTGGCACAGGAATGTGGAATTTATTGGTACATGATTTGGCATTCGCCATTTCCTCATTGTCTACTTGCATTTTGCTTCCTACCTGTGCGTATTGTCGCGTTCCTGGCATATAAAATCTTTCCAAGAAACGAATAGCCGAACAAGCTGTTACTCCAAGATGTT
Organism: Myxine glutinosa; assembly: GCF_964187855.1. NCBI lineage: Eukaryota > Metazoa > Chordata > Myxini > Myxiniformes > Myxinidae > Myxine > Myxine glutinosa. The sequence continues at coordinate 72,336,974 of NC_136263.1, forward strand.
CATCAAATGTGGCAGAGTTAACACAAGCGGGGAAGGGTGGCAGGAGGATGAGGAGGATGCTGAAGAGTGCTTACCTGCACGGATCCCACCGGCAGTCCTCAAACCTGCAAGAAATAAACGCAAACAAAGACGGATTTAAAATGTCCAAAACACCCGCTTTATTTAAAGAAAATGCCGGTACAAAATAAAATGCACGATAAACTAAAACTCCTAAACGGGACGTCCCCACAAACAGACACAAAACACAGATGAAGGATAAAATTAACTGGAAAATAATTGTGTTGGATTTATGTGATGGACTTAACTCAGATCTCTGGTGAGGTCTCATCAGGGTCGTACAAATCGTCCAGGGCGCTGGCGACATTGTGCATGAAGCACGCACGTTGGCGCGAAACAGGCCTCACTGTGCGTCCCTTCACTCCATGCCTTGCACGCGAAACGAACAGGAGTTGTCACGCCACTGGTCGTTCTTGCTTGGGAAAACCTGCAGCTCTCCATCCGGGCTCTTCCGCCTCACGTCCCCCAGCCCGACGTCGGAACACGGCTGCTCGTGATCAATCCTCCCCATTCACTATCGCTTTTGGAACGAGAGGCGCAAGAGGGAATATTCGCTCTCAATGTCCAGACAAACAGGGGAACGAGGAGAAGAGGCCGGCACACAACCATTACTGCCAGAACCGAAACCAAGAAGGGGGAGGAGAGGAGCACGACGACCGTTCACAATGGCATCCAAAAACGACCAGGCACAAGAGAGGCAAAATGCCGGTCAGAGCGTTCTTTTTACATCCCGGCTCTGACGTCATCTGTCGTGCTTTTCAAATCAGCGAGTTGCTTCTTACACGTCCTTCCCTTCACCATTCAGCGAGTCCCTTCTTACTATGGCTTTCAACAGCCCTCGCCAACCACTGCCCCTTTTGGGAGTGGCTCTCGGCCTGCCTGACCTTGTGGTGATGTAGCTGGTTGCCATGCCATCGGCAGTGCTCAGAACTGGCTTCCGGTTGGTTTTTATTGTTATTGTGTTTAAAGTGGGATTCTAGTCTGACGTGTGGTGTGGTGCCAAAAGAGACATAGGGATAAATCACTGAGGGAAAGACATACAGGGAATTAATATAATCCCTGAGCTAGTTGACATGCCCCATTCCTCGTAATGGGGACGAAGATACACCTTAATCCGCCATGCAGGCTAAACAAATTCTCTACTTATTACATGGTGGTTCTTCTTCTTCATGACCATCGGTGCACACTAATCTATACAAATCTACCTGGTCTAAAGTCATCACTGCCTACCCCATACAAACATAACAGTATCATGGGTACCTTTCTGGTCTGTTGATATTTCGCTTTATATTTGTTTCATCTTTTTTGCAATCATTGGGGCTGTATTCATTGCTGTTGTGGTTTCAGTTTCATGTTTGACATCTTCGATTAGCATCTGTCTTTGAAAATTATTTGGTAGGTGGGTTAGGGAACATACACACACACTTAGAAGTAGAGCAGTTATGTTGTAGTATTCTTTTTAGAGATTAAGTAAATTGAATTCATGTGATGTGCATTGTGTGTGTAAGCAGCATAAGGGTCTGTTCTCACCACCCCCCCCCCCCCCCTCTATCTCTCCGTCTCTCTGTCTCTCTATCTCCTTCACTTCACACAATTCTCTTCCATTTACTTGCATTACAAAAACTACTCACAAAACTGTTCACTCGATGGATGCTGCCTGCCTGTGGCAGAGCAACATCCGTGGTCACACCACGATCACAAGGCAATATATGTGGAGAGGTAAACTGCTGGAAGAGACTTGCAGATTCCACCCCTCGCCCCATCCTCCATTATGCAGGAATGGTGGACCCAATGAGAAGCGACCAACACAAGTGAGGCGAGTCCAGCATGGCCAGGGAAGATGGGGTGTGGGGGGGGGGAGGGGCAGGGGGAGGGGGAGGGAGGGGGAGGGAAAGGGGGTAGGGGAGGGGGAGGGGAGAAGAGGAGGGAGGGGTAGGAGAGGGGGAGGGGTGGGAGGGGGGAGGGAAAGGGTGGGAGGGGAGGGGGGGAGGGGGATGGGGAGATAAAAGGGGCAGGGCACAACAAATTCTCTTTCTCTCTTCTCTCTCTCTCTCGCTCTCTCTCTCTCTCTCTCTCTCTCTCTCTCTCTCTCTCTCATTCCCCTCATCTCCATGGCCACCTCAGAACAGAAGTCAGAGAGCCTGTTCTCCTGCAGAATTTCTCCACTCACAAGTTAAGTCCCCAGAATGGGGTTTCACCTTTTTTGCTTCGCTTTCTCTCCCACCTCTCATTTCTACACACATTTCCACATGCATGTTCCCTCAGACCATAATGCTTCTTCTTCCTCATCATTTCACAGTTTGTTTGATTCGTGGGTGCTTTGAAACGACATGATCCGGTGCGCTGTCTTCAGCATCAAGGCCAGTTCTGCGCTGCCTTCCAAATGCCAACACCCCTCATGTCAAATGAACAAGTCCTCTGAAGCCATGCATTGCATTGCATCAGTTGGATTGGGATCCGACAGTGACACCAGACCGTCGCGGTTCTGCCGCCGGAGGGAGAGAGGAAGCATGAGGAGCAGATTTGGGTGCTGGACCGTGGCAACGGTCGCTTCAGCAGGATTGGCCAAAGGTTCGCTGGGGCACATTCCTAGACCCCATTCTTTCTCTTATCTGTCAGTAGGTGGTGCTTTGTGGTATTTGTATTTTTTTTCCACAGAGCAGGTGTACGTGCCTAGTGCTGTAGTAGGGTGCAATCGGGTTTAACACTTGTTGCTTTTAGCTATGGCCGCCGGATAGTTCTGAGAGTGAAAAGAAGGCCAAGTGTGTAAGCCCATCCTTCTGGTACATAGCCTTTTCCTTTGCCAAGACTTTCAGACTACCTCTTAGTGGTGCACCATGGTAACAGTGCCCTTGAGGGCACTGACTAAATGTCTGGAGGATCTCGGAGTGTGTTGGTACCCCAGAGGTGTAGCCCTCCACTGTGAGGACTTGCTGTGACACTCACCAATCCAACCAGTGTATGTGGAGCTCTTTGCCCTTGGTAGGCAGTCCACCTCAGAGAAGGAAACTGATTGCAAATCCCCCTGCTGCTTTGCAGGGTATGTCTCTTTAGACAAAGCCCAGGTCCACAGCTGATACTGTGGTGGCATCAGGAAGGGCATGCCTCAAATGCCTCAAATATGCCTTTTGACAAAGTAGTCAATAGATGAATCACAGCTTACATATTCAAGGATGGAAACAGTCATGAAACGATGATAAAATGGTGATGATCTGACTCTCACCTTCTTTCCACCTCTACCCAAACTCTGTGTCATTCCTCGGGTGTACGGATTCAAGTAGTGTAAAGGTGCTAAGTGATTGTTGCAAGTTTTCAGAGGCGAAATGATCGGTGGAGGTAAGGGAAATTGTATATGTGTTTTTATATGTGCTTAAATTGCTTTTGATACTGAGCCGAATGTTTTCTGCCATTTGTTGCATTTTTATTCCTCCTGCTATTTTCTCTCATTTGAATTTTCCCCGCCATTTCCTCTGTTCTGAAATTCTCCTCATCATTCCTCCAGTCATTTCATGCTCTTTCACTTCTTTGCCAGTGTAAATAAATGAATGTAACTATTTAATGTAGCCTATCCTGATTTATCCTGCTTGTGGTTGCTCTGAAATAGCGCTCCGGGGATATTGATCCGAGGTTGTAATTGGCAATGGGAGCCCAAATAATGTGTCAGGTGGCATTGGTTCACTCGGCCAATGAATTAACCATTGCGTAAGTTGCCGGCACAGTTCCCTATCTGCCTCGTTCAGCTCACCGGCACGGTAAAGCGACCTTGGACGCAAAGATATGACCAGAGATGAGTGTTATGGTCTCAAAAAGACACCTCATTCTCTTGAAGTTATTCAGAGGTGGTGTCCGTCACGATATCTCCAACCATAAGAGGTGTGTGTGTGTGTGTGTGTGTGTGTGTGTGTGTGTGTGTGTGTGTGTGTCACTATTTTTTCCTGAATGGATCTTTATTAAACTTTCAGAGGTTAATCAGTGAGGGCCGAATTTACGAAAGGCATTTAAAAGTTGGACTCATGAAAGGCGTTTAAGAGTTCGACACATGTAGAATCGCTAATCGTCGATGACCACCCATTCCAGGGTTAAACGTCTATCGCGGAAGAGTGGTTATCTAATGCACAATTCAAACCCAATAAAAAGGCTTTAAATACCAAAAAATAGAAGGAGGGATGAATGAGTCGAAGGAAGTATGGATGAGAAGAAGAAAGGATGTATGAGTGGAAGAAAGGATGAATGAGAGGAAGAAAGGATGAATGAGTGGAAGAAAGGATGTATGAGTGGAAGAAAGGATGTATGAGTGGAATAAATGATGTATGAGTGGAAGAAAGGATGTATGAGTGGAAGAAAGGATGTATGAGTGGAAGAAAGGATGTATGAGTGGAAGAAAGGATGTACGAGTGGAAGAAAGGATGGATGAGTGGAAGGCAGGATGGATGAGAAGAAGAAAGGATGTATGAGTGGAAGAAAGGATGTATGAGTGGAAGAAAGGATGTATGAGTGGAAGAAAGGATGTATGAGTGGAAGAAAGGATGTATGAGTTGAAGAAAGGATGTATGAGTGGAAGAAAGGATGTATGAGTGGAAGAAAGAATGTATGAGTGGAAGAAAGGATGTATGAGTGGAAGAAAGAATGTATGAGTGGAAGAAAGGATGGATGAGTGGAAGAAAGGATGTATGAGTGGAAGAAAGGATGAATGAGAGGAAGAAAGGATGAATGAGTGGAAGAAAGGATGTATGAGTGGAAGAAAGGATGTATGAGTGGAATAAATGATGTATGAGTGGAAGAAAGGATGTATGAGTGGAAGAAAGGATGTATGAGTGGAAGAAAGGATGTACGAGTGGAAGAAAGGATGGATGAGTGGAAGGCAGGATGGATGAGTGGAAGAAAGGATGTATGAGTTGAAGAAAGGATGTATGAGTGGAAGAAAGGATGTATGAGTGGAAGAAAGAATGTATGAGTGGAAGAAAGGATGTATGAGTGGAAGAAAGAATGTATGAGTGGAAGAAATGATGGATGAGTGGAAGAAAGGATGTATGAGTGTAAGGCAGGATGTATGAGTGTAAGGCAGGATGTATGAGTGGAAGAAATGATGTATGAGGGGAAGAAAGGATGTATGAGTGGAAGAAAGGATGTATGAGTGGAAGAAAGGATGTATGAGTGGAAGAAAGGAAGTATGAGTGGAAGAAAGGATGGTAGGCATAACGTTGGCGGAACCAAATATCGAAACCCCTGTCAGATTCCACCAAACCCCTCGGAGAAGATGTAGCTTGAACTCGATTACCCCCTAAAAAGCCATCTTTTTCGGGCGTGGCTCCGCCCACAATTGGCGCAATACGCCCACTCGAGGCAGGACACAACTCGATCATGATATCAACCTCCCACCCAAGTTTCATCAAGACCGGATGATATCATCGGGTAGTTATGCTGCGGACAGACAGACACACACACAGAGAGACAGACGCACACACATGACGAATATAGTGGTCACTTGATAACTCGTGAACCAAAAAGAGAAACCCATTTAAATAGCAATTTATGAAGGGAGATTAACTTCAAGAGGGTGATTAACATCCGTTTAGTTGTGTGCTATAAACAGCCGATTAGCCTGTAATACACTGCCCATGTCTCCAACATACAATTTAATTGAAATGATGCACTCGCATAGAATCAAAGCGCAATGGTAAATTGTTGGAGGGGATTCAGCGCTTTGTTCGTCATAATAGGTTCATCCAGGTCATCTTGCATTCGATTCAGCAGCCAACACAATGATTCATTCGAGATTATACATCCCTCCTTCCACTCATCCATCCTGCCTTGCACTCATCCATCCTTTCTTCCACTCATCCATCCTGCCTTACACTCATCCATCCTTTGTTCCACTCATCCATCCTGCCTTACACTCATCCATCCTTTCTTCCACTCATCCATCCTGCCTTACACTCATCCATCCTTTCTTCCACTCATCCATCCTGCCTTACACTCATCCATCCTTTCTTCCACTCATCCATCCTTTCTTCCACTCATCCATCCTGCCTTACACTCATCCATCCTTTCTTCCACTCATCCATCCAGCCTTACACTCATCCATCCGTTCTTCCACTCATCCATCCTGTCTTACACTCATACATCCTTTCTTCCACTCATACATCCTTTCTTCCACTCATGCATCCTGCCTTCCACTCATCCATCCTTTCTTCCACTCATGAATTCCTCCTTCCACTCATACATCCTTCGTTACACTCATCCATCCTTTCTTCCACTCATCCATCCTTTCTTCCACTCATACATCCTTTCTTCCACTCATACATCCTTTCTTCCACTCATACATCCTTTCTTCCACTCATACATCCTTTCTTCCACTCATACATCCTGCCTTACACTCATCCATCCTTTCTTGCACTCATACATCATTTCTTCCACTCATACATCCTTTCTTCCACTCATACTTCCTTTCTTCCACTCATACATCCTTTCTTCCACTCATCCATCCTTTCTTCCACTCATCCATCCTTTCTTCCACTCATACATCCTTTCTTCCACTCATACATCCTTTCTTCCACTCATACATCCTTTCTTCCACTCATACATCCTTTCTTCCACTTGTAAATTGCTATTAAAATTATCTGTGCACATACAAATTTGTTTTTGTCAGCATTGAAGGATTAGGCATGTGTGTTTGGTACAAGACGCTCGCTAAACACTATTCGTAAATTCGGCCCTGAGTGTTGTGGAGTGTATTGGGCAAAAACAGATTAAGAAAATATATATATATATATATATTTTAAATCACTCTATGTGCCTAAGCCTTTGTAGCTATGTGAAAGGTAATATTACATGATTCCTGACCCCATTCCTTTGTGGGTGTAGGAAAGTGCTTTAGACCCCGCAAAAAAAATAGAAAAAAAAAATTACAATTTGATTTCTTCAAAATTTATTTATTTATAAATATAAATAACACAAGTCAGGAGACGACGATGGTTCACGAGCGAACGGTATTCAGTGACAAAGGAGGGACTATCACCGAAATAGGCCCGGATAGGCCAGGCCCGGAAATGTCAAAACGAAGGTTACTGACCTTGAAATGAGAAAGAAAATCATGTATAATCAGTTATGAGGTTAGTTAGCTACACAATACCGAAAATTCGGTTGGATTCCGACAACTTCGAAAATTTGACCTTTGTGACCTTGAAATGCCAAAACGAAGGTTACTGACCTTGAAATGAGATAGAAAAGAATGTATAATCAGTTATGAGGTTAGTTCGCTACACAATACCGAAAATTCGGTGAAAAATGAAATGAAAAAAAAAATTAAAAAAAAATCAAGCTCCGTGGGGCTAAACACATGACATTGGCCTAACCAAATATGGAAACCCCTGTCAGATTCCACCAACTCCCTCGGAGAAGTTGTAGCTTGAACTCGATTACCCCATAAAAAGCCATCTTTTTCGGGCGTGGCTCCGCCCACAATGGGCGCAATACGCCCACTCTAGGCAGAACACAACTAGATCATGATATCAACCTCCCACCCAAGTTTCATCAAGATCGGATGATATCATCGGGTAGTTATGCTGCGGACAGACAGATACACACACAGAGACAGACGCACACACATGACGAATATAGTGGTCACTTGATAACTCGTGAACCAAAAATGGTCACCTGTGATATTATTATGCCGTCCCCACGCTCAGCGGGGAAGACAGGGTTTTTACAATCGCTTCCGTGTGCCTGTCTGTCCAGGCCATAACTTTCTTTTACAATTTAAGCTTTTGTCATGAACTTTTAAACAAACTTGTATTATGAGGATATGGAGAACATAAATGAATAAAATGTGCATTTTATTAACTGTCGTTTCCATCAAGTGTAGTTAGAGTCCCAAAGTGGATGTGTACGGGCTTTGAAGTTTTAGATGCTTTATAGTTTCAATTTACAATGATTTTAAACGGAAGAATTCTGTATAATCAATACCTCCTCCACCTGTGGTGGATGGAGATTACGTTTACACCCCTGTTTGTACGTGAGCAGGATATCTAAAAAGGTTATGGGCAGATTCATAAGTAACTCCCGTGCCTCCTTTCCCCAAGCCCACTCCCTCCCACAGATCTCCCGGTGTCCCTGCTCTCAAATGTTGTGCTTGTGTGCTTCCCTCTCTCCCCCCCATCTTGTCTCCCGCTCCCTTTATCTTATGTTTTATGTGTCAGTTTGTCTTTTTGTGATTAATGGTAGCTCTTACTAACATTTATCGCCTCGATCTTGTATAAAGAAGAAAAAACAAAACTCGGTGGACAGGTTGGGTGGGTGACCAGGACGAATTGATTCGATTTGGGTGAAGATTCGGATACGGATTCAGATACTAGAATTTATTAAGTGATTTTTCACCATTGAGAGATCCTACCAAAAACTATATTTAGCACGATATCTCAAAAAGGTATCGATGGATGTATAAAATAAGTACTGTACATAATTGGTTCACGAGTTATCAAACAGAGTGACTACGATATTCGTCATGGGTGTGTGTGTGCCTGTCCGCAGCATAACTACCCGATGATATCATCCGATCTTGATGAAACTTGGGTGGGAGGTTGATATCATGATCTCGTTGTGTCCTGCCTAGAGTGGGCGTATTGCGCCCATTGTGGGCGGAGCCACGACCGAAAAAGATGTCTTTTTAGGGGGTAATCGAGTTCAAGCTACATCTTCTCCGAGGGGTTTAGTGGAATCTGACAGGGGTTTCGGTATTTGGTTAGGCCAATGTCATGTGTTTAGCCCCCCGGAGGTCGATTTTTAATTTTCGCCCCAAGGTCAAGGTCACAAGGTCACGGAATTTAGAAAAGTCGATTTTTGATGGTTTTACTACATTGTTCGCTTCCTGATAAGGTGAAATGTCGTACATGTTTTTATATTATCACATACATCATGAAATACAAGTTTTCTAACAAATTTCAGAATCTTCGACCTTTGACCTTTGAAGGTCACAAAGGTTAAATTTTCAAAGTTGTCGGAATCGAACCGGATTTTCGGTATCGTGCAGCTAACTAACCTCATAACTGATTATACATTATTTTCTGTCTCATTTCCAGGTCAGTAACCTTCGTTTTGACATTTCTGGGCCTGGCCTGTCCGGGCCCATTTCGGTTATAGTCCGTCCTTTGTCATTGAATACCGCTCGCTCGTGAACCATCATCGTCTCCTAACTTGTCTAGTTTATAATGCATAAATAAACTAATATATTTATATCTTTTTTATTATTTTGTACTGGGATTTCCCCCTTAATTTCGCCTATATCATCCCTTGGAACTACAACCTGTCAGTAGTGTAATAATGTTGCTTCTGGGACACCTCCGTTTAACATGGGAAATCCCTATCTAATGTCATTTACCCCCTTGTCTTTTTCAAAAATCATAAACACCTCTATTTCTCCCACCCTCATCTTTATGAACCTTTTGTCTGTAGTACCTATCCTTAATGTTGTTCATTAGACCACTCAAACACTACAAATATTTGTTTTCTCTTATAGACCTATCATCCTTCTTCTACATATCATCTGGCAGATTAATCTTTGACCCATTCACTTCCATATTAATTCTTTCCCTCCCTCATTGTCCCTAAAGACCTCTATTTCTCTCACCCTGTTCTTTACGAACCTTCTAACCTTTTGACATGTTATCCTTATTCATTAGACCACTTAAACACCTGTGATCCTTCTGACCTTATGGACCTTTTAACCTTTTACTCTTAATATCATCTGGTGAATATAACCCACTCAAACATCGACCCGACAAATATTTGTTTATGCGTGGGAAATAATTTAATTCTCCTACAACTCTCCTCACCGTCTAATATATTAACAAAAAATATGTTTGAGTTTGGTTCTTTATTAAGATATTTTAACTGAGCTAAGATAAAATGGTAAACCTCCCTCAATGTTCTTGTTTGAGTGCCTCCAGTGCCACATACCATTTTTAAATTAAAGTATATATTTTCCTGACAACCATCAAAGTTTTCCGTCCACTCAAAAATATTTCCATCTTTTTTACCCAATTCACCGGTATTTAAATTAATTCTCTTATTTGTTTTGTGAATTTTTTTACCAGTTGCCTTTTCAATTATACCTATTTGATATTTTTCACATTCGTTATGTTTACCATTTATATACCAAGGTTGATTACACCTCCACTCTTTAGTCTGGTTAATACTTGGTTCTATCATTTATATAATAGTAAAAAAGGAGGCGGTAGCCCGTTAAAATCCCTAACCCCCTTTTTAACTTATCACTTATGTATATGGATGGTTGTTGTTTAATGGCTTATCAGTTTTGTTTTTTGTAATTCTTGTGAGTAAAATGAACCCAAGATTTCTTCCCCATTCATATCATTTAATTTGTAAGTCCAAGGAACTGTATCCATTACATCAATGATTTTAAATAATTCACGAGTCCATTTTTGTGTATAACCTTTTTCAAAATGGCTTTTCCATTTGTATATTCTTACCAAATCACCAACTTTGAACTTGGGCTTTCTCAAATTAATCTCCTTTTCATATTCTAATTTTGTAAATGTTTCTGATGGTTTTGATTTTGTTGATGAATGAACTGTATTATTGTAATTATCTACAATATCCTGAATTAAATACACCCATTTTTGAGAACCGAGTTGTGTAAATTTTTTATATAATTTTTCTTTTAAAGTACGATTAAAACGCTCAATAACAACTGCCTTTCCTTCATTAAAGGTACTGTATAATTTAATACCCTCCCCCTTAAGAAATTTCATAAATATTTTGTTATAGAACTCTGTTCCCTCATCGGTCCACAGTTTCTTTGGTTTTCTTTTACTTTTATTAAATATCTGTTGGAAGGCTAACATCAGAGTATAACCTCTCTTGTTTTTCAAAGGAACAACCCAAGCAAATCTACTCCTCAAATCAATAACGGTTAAAGCATACTTGTATCCCTTATCATTTTTTAGTTCGATTAAATCAGCGGACCATATGTGGTCGGTGTATTTAGAATAAACTTTCCTTCTTTTAAACTTTGTGATTATAGGTTTATGTAATTCATTAGCCAAAAGCTCCTCAGTCTTGATAACATCATTGGAGTTTAATAGTTTTTTGGGAAATAACCAAGACCAAGTTTCAATTTAACACTTATCATTTTTTTCACAATAAACCTATCAACTTTCTCTCTCAATGTCGGATTTCGTATCAAAGACAAATTATACAACATTTCTCTGTCTGCTTCATGTTTTTCATCCAATGTGGTGGTATCCCCATAAGCAATATCATGCTTCATACACACTTCGTCAACCCTATTTGTAGGTTTAGACCAAGGTTTAGGATTGTCAGTCTCATCTAATCTTTTATCCAGGTTTGTTCCAGGACCACAGAAAGAATATCCAGGTAGATGTAGTTCCCCTGGAATTCCAGTTGTTGTAAATTTACTTCCTGACAGAAACTTTTGTATGTCTCCTCCACTTTTAGGAGAGATGAATTGACACTTTTTAGAGCCACATACTTGACATATTCCTTTTTGATAAACTCTATTATTTTTAGCTTTAACATACAATACACTTTTAGATTTAGTTTTCTTTTTACATTTGAGACAATAACTCATATTTATTTATCAGAAAAATTCCGACAGAGTATCAAAACCTTTTTAGTTTTCAACATATACATTTCTATCTTAATTTTTAAAACATAAAGAATCCTTAGAAATGTCTTCACTTTCTCCTCCATTTATTTACAAATAAAACTAACTAAAGTCAATACCACTTAATCTTTTTCTTCTTTTTCTTCACCACTTTCTCGTTTAGATCTCCTCCCTGAAATTGAACTCATCTCATCCGTTTTTAAAACCAATTTCTTCACAAGAGTCATTCTTTCTTTATTTTCCTCTTCGGTGCGTTGAGATTGATTTATTTGTTGTAATACATTTAATCTTTTACGAATCTCACTGATTTCCATCTCCCTCTCCTCCCTCTCTTCCTCCTCCTTCTCTTCTTCAATTCCTTCCTCAGCCCTTGCAACCCTTGAGTTTGAGCCCCAAAGAATATTATACATATACTCATCTGGATTTTGAGATATTCTTGTATCTATAATTATTTTTCTCATAATAGGGTACCAATAAGATTTGTTGATAATTTCTAAAAGAGTTTTATATTTCATAACTTTGAGAAGTTCATTTTTATTTAATATTTTTAACAAGTCTCTATTTGTGGGTTTAGCAATATCAGTATAAGGCCAGTTTTTTATGACAAAATTCCCATGTATATGCTCCAAATCATAAGGTATGTAATACCGAGCACCCTTTTCTTGTAGGTATCCTTGAATACAAAAATTATAATTCTCTTGTAGTCTTCTTCCTGCCATTTATGTATCAGAAATATATGTGAGATTAATATTATGACAGGTAATACCACCCCATCTTCCCACTACCAAATCGGTTTGTATTCCTCGGCTTTCTATCCTTATCTCATTACCTTCCTTCTTTGTCATGCGAACCATCGCTATACTATCATATATTTTTATTTTCTTAAAATCACGTATTTGTTGTTTACTAATTGTACTTCCACATAAATCCTTATCTTCACCAAGTGGATAATATTCTTCTTTACGAGACTGATTAAAATCATGTAGGTCTTCTATGTTTATTGAAAAAGACCAATTATACCCTAAATCAGGCATATCATACCCCCATTTATGAATTCGCATATTAACTATATGTCCTTCTTTATAAAATTCAATTGTAAGCAGGTAGTTAAATTCAATGAGGAAAGGTGTATGGTCAGTATAACCAGGTGTTGTGGTTGTAAATTTTACTTGTTTAACAAAACGTGCTGTTTTCTTTAAAAATATATATTGTGATAAATCACTAAATCTAATTAAGTCATTTGCATCTGTAGGGTTTGGATAATTGATTAATTTATAAGTATTCTTCATATTAATATTTTTACTTACACTATATTTTTGTCGTTCAGCCTGTGCCTTTGTATAATAATTTGATAAATCAATATCCTGAGAGGATTTTCCAAAGATAGAACCATCTTTTCCAACATAAGTCATTTATATTAGATTAAAAATGATATCATAAAAATTTTCATTATTGTTGAGTTGAAATAATACATATAAACATAATTGACCACAACATTTAGAATTAATTTCTTGAACTTGAAATGTTTGATAAACACCATTCTGTAAGAATTGTATTACTTCAACAGGTGGTGGCATACCATAACTATCAAAATAATATTTATCCTGACTATTATGAATACAAACCCAATGAGAACCATTCTGTGTGTCTAAATTCATAATAATATTCTTTGTATTCTTATTTATATGTGTTAATTCATCTCTCATACAGATTACCACGTTATCAATTTTTAGTGTTTTACAATACTTAGATAGTTCTATATTTGACGTTGTATTCTTTCCAAATTGTTTAAACCATTTATCCATTTATTTATGAGAAAGATACAATCCATTACCCCGTTTAGTTAGTTTAACACCCGCTTGAGCGATAGAGGAAAGCATATCTCCAACCAACAATCTAGCTTTATCAGGTAGACTTTCAAGTTTTTGAGCAAAATCTACAATTACACCACTTCCACTAATTTGTTTCTCCAACTCCTTGTTATGTCTTTCCAATTCTTTTTGAGCTTTTAGTTGTGCCTTCCTTTCGTTAGCAGTTTTTACCGCTGCTGAAATACCACCAGTCAATGCTCCCGCCGCACTTAAACCAGCAAATAAAGGAATTAGAAACGGGAGAAATCCTCCTCTTGACTCGTCTATTGAATATTTCTTTAACATAGGTTTCGTCATTTTAATTTTAAGTGATCCAACATCATTTAGTGTTTTTACTTGTGTGTGTGTGAGTAAAACATCAATTCTTACAGCTCCTTTTCTTTGAATTGTATTAACATTAATAATACAAGGCTTTTGATTTTGAATACAAGATGTTAATTTATTAAGATTGATTTGATTAACATATACCCCAACCATTTATTTATGAGAAAAAACCTAAGTGATATTAATCATAACACCATTATCTGTATTAATCTGTAATTCTGTTTCCTCCAAAAGCAAACAATATGCATTAACCTCTTCACTCTCCCCTCTTTCAATGTATAGAGAAGTATCCACTCGATTAGACTTTATAGTTTCCTTTTGAGAACTCAGGTCAATTGCGTAGATTGTATAAAGTTTTTGAAACGCAACCATATCCAAAATAGGATCATTATTACCATTACTTTCACACACCTTTTGGTAGGACTTGTAGGCTTCCGCATAATCATTTTTTTCCCAATCAATTTCCAATCTATCTCGCGGATAAAATGTGCCATCAAGAGAAACCCGAAGTTGTTTCACCTTAGCATTATCACTCAGCGCATTATTCTTATTAGTACCGTCCTCTCCATCTGGTTTTTTAAAAATGAGCCAGAGGTATCGTGGCTTTCCTTGAAGAACACCCAAATTCCAAGTGTAGGTAGTGTGTTCCAGTTTAACGTGTTGACATCTTCTTTTAAGGTATGATACATTTAGCGGTTTCTTTGAGTTAAGTCTTCTATTTAACATCTCTTCCGTTTTAAGATTAGGAGTATATTCACTGATATACCAACACAAATCATTAATAACAAATTTATTGTTGTCTCCAAAAGCATTTTCATCCCCAAAAAGCAACCTATTTACATTATCATTCCTTTGTAGTTGAAATCTAATTTTAAGACCATACAAAACTTTATCATAATCGCAAAATCCAAATATACCTTTAAGAGGTACTGCTACGGTAAAACTATTCACTGCTTTTGTTTCATCATTATACATTGACTTCCTTTGACTATAACCAGGGTCTGCGTTTGTACCCGTTGACATATCAGGAATAAAACCTTCAACAGCTCCCTTACCCATTCTATCACTAAACGAATATAGTGTAAATTTCATCATTTCAGATGTAGCAGAGACATAATCAACCGCTTCAACCTCTTGTGTTCCAATATACAGGCGGACACTGTCAAACATTTTCCAGAAGAAATCATTTACGAGTGTAGCATTAGTATTGTTGCGAATATGGAATTTGGCCTCCATATCCGCTTGTAAATATTCCCCTATTTTCTCCAATACTCCCCAACTTTCCCCAATCCCCCATTCCCTAGTCCCATTGCATGTAAATAACAATCAGTAGAGCCGACCTTCCCCTTATTCCCCCATTAAATGTCGTGCCCAGGTCCACCGCACCACACGTAGACAACTTTCGGACATCTTCCTAGTTATTCTTATTCTATGTCAGTGAAGGCCTCGTCTCCATTAATTATGACTCTTCGTTGCACCAGAATGTGATTATATGGCATCAGTAGTGAGTTTAGGACCTTTCCCATACCTCCTCCCATCTTCTTCCCCAAACAACAACAATAACAACAACTACAACAACAATTACAACTACAACTACGACTACAACAACAGAGGGGCGGGGAGTGTGCGTCCTCACACCGGCTCGGTTACCCGCCATGACCATACGCTCCACGGCGTTACCCCGAAGGGGCTGGCTGTCAGCTCCTCGTCAGGGGCGGAGCCAGTAACCCCCCCCGCACGCACCCAATGAGAAGCAACGTGCCGATTCCACGAGGCGGAGCTAACGAGCCGAGGGCGTGTCACTCCCCGCCGGATATACGCGGCCACGCGCCGGATGTGACGTCAGATGCGCCCCCAGCCTGGAGAGAGAAGTCGCCACCCCTCGAGCGCTGCAATACCTCCACCGCATCTCTTAAACTGGACCGTACGTGATCCTGCCCTGAGCCCAGGTGCACCTGGAGCGATCGCTACCCGCCTGTCCTTTCCATCAATCCCCGTGTGAGTGAGCCTTGTCCCGTTTATCTGTCGTCCGTTGGGGTTAATATAAGTGTGTTTAAGTGCCCACCTTCCTATGTTTCCCTCTTGTCCCTGTAATCTAAACCTTCCGCATTATTGTAATAACAACCTTTGAGAACCGTATCCCTGGTGTCGTGTCGTATTAATTCCAGCCGTGTGTCTTCTTTTTCCTTCATTGGTCTAGCATAGCGCGATTAGTCAACGTTCGGGCACAATCGGGTAACTTGTGCAGACGTGGTCATACCATAAAACCGCTCGGTAAATAACATCCAAGCCACGTCTGTAACAATTGGTGTCGAGGAGTGGAATTCGAACCCGGGACTAAATTAGTTAGGCCCAAATTTTGGGAGGGAAAATCGATTCGGAGCGCGTTTCCCGCGCGAAATTATAACGGCGAAATTTGAATTTGTTTTACGAAAATAAAAAATAAAAACCGAATTTTGAAAGTCGCGCTATGGCGGATCAAGACAGCTGGGGTCCGGTAAAGGAGAGTGAGGTAGGGTCGATCCAGGACCAAAATGAGGGACAGGAGGAGAGCGAAGCAGTGAGGGCGGCAGGTTCGCAAAATAGCGCCGTCACGCACGAAGAAGCGGGCGCGCAAAATGGCGCCTCGCTGGTCACCGTGCCCGCGACCGAAGTAGCGCCGCTGGGAAGATTGGAACTTTTTTTTATACAAATGACGGCCCTTATGGAAAAGAATAGTGAGCGATTGGAAAACCAAATGGGGGTAATGGGGAACCGGATGGATGCTCAGAGTGAGCAATTGGGAGTAATGAGGGACGAAGCGAGGGGTACTGGTGAGGGGTTAGACAAGAAATTTGGGAAGTTAGACAATAATTTTGAGGGGTTAGACAACGGGATAAAAGAAGTGAAAAATGGGTTAACAGGGGTAGAAAACAGAATGGCCGCTCAAGAGAATCAGATAGAGGGAGTGAAAAATGGGTTAACGGGGGTAGAAAACAGAATGGCTGCCCAGGAGAATCAGATAGAGGGAGTGAAAAATGGGTTAGAGGGGTTAGAAAACAGTATGGAAGGCAAATTGAGGGACATGAGGGACCAAGCGGAAAGGGAAGTTAAACAAATGGAGCAGCAGATAGAGGGGGTCAGAATGGGGGTAGAAACCAAACTGGATGCTCACAGGGAGGAAATGGAGCAGATGAGGGTGGCATCTGGGCAGGAGATGCAAGTGATGGGAGAGGAGATCAGAAGAGGAGTGAGTGAGGAGGTCGGAGGAGTGCGCGAGGAGGTGAGGCACTGTAAGGAGCGCATGGAGAAAGAGGTGAGAAAGGGGACTGTAAAATTGCAAGGTGGTATAGAGGAGTTGACGCTGGGAGTAGAACAACTGACAGTGGGACAAAAGGAGTTGGGGGACCAGGTAAAGAAGAACACAGCGGTAATAGAGGGTTTAAAATCGACACAGAAGGAGATGAAAAAGGATGTAGGGGTAATTAAAAAAGAGTGTCAGACGGTACATGAGGACCTGACGAGGAAAATGGACAAGGTGGTAGAGGTAATGGAGGTTAAAGAGCGGGAGGTGCGGGAGCACATAGAAAAAAATAAAGTGGAGTTAGAGGAAGAACTTAAAGGGGCGCACGAAGAGATGAAGGAGATGAAGCAAAAATTAGAAGAAGTGGAAGAAGGGGTGAGCGAAATTAAGAAGCGACGGAGAGAGGATAAGAAAGAGATAAAGGAGGAAGTAAAAGAATTTGTCCAAAGTCTGTGTTCGGATCGTGATGATGTGCTCATTAACCGGATGAGGGATTCGCAGGTGATGGAGGAGAAGCGAAGAGAAAGAGGACCCGGTGTAAGTGGTGACCAATATGGTCGTGCGTATGATGCGCCAGGTGATTTAATAAGCTTGGGGGTCGAGATAGACCCGGATGTTCGTGAGAGGCCAAGAGTGAGGTGTATGGCTGGTCCGGAGGGTATGGAACGAGAGGTGCGAGGTGTGGGTGAGCAAGGTTGTGGTGGTATGGAATGGGTAGCGGGTTGCGGAGGTGTGACCCATGCATCGACACCAACAGGGGTAGTTGTTGGAGGGACCGGGGAGGCACGAGAGCCCCTTGGGGGTAATGTACTGTGGGGGCCCGGCCGGTTCGGCCCCGCGCTGACCCCGCAAGGGGCGACGCACGGGGTCCGGCCGGCGGGCAACGACTCGCATACGAGGTGGTCCCACAAGGTCCCACTCGCGCCGTATGACGGCAAGAGTGATCTACGCGCGTACCTGGCGCAGTTCGACTGTGTGTGTAAGGGTAACGGTTGGGGTGAGGACGAAGGTGGAGTACACCTGGTGGCCGCATTGCGCGGCGCGGCGGCGGAGGTGCTGACGGCATTACCAGCGGGTGCTCTCACCCTGCCAGCCCTCCGCGACGCCCTAATTAATCGATTTGGAATAATAATAATAATAATAATTCATTTATTTTGTATAGCGCTTTTCCAGAAGCCCAAAGGCGCTTTGACAGAGTGGAAAACATAATGCATAACAATACATGAAAACAACAATTGCAAAAAGACAAGAATCAAGAAAACAAACAGCAGCGATATACGGCATATATATAAGACAAGAATCAAAAAGACAAGACAAGAATCAATAGGGAAATATTTAAAGCAAAAGGAGGGAGAAGGAGAAGAGATAGTCAGGGGTTAAATGCTGTGGGTTGAATGTTGAATGCAGCGTTGAACAGGTGGGTCTTTAGTGATGTTTTGAATGTGGTGAGTGAGGAGGAGTCTCTGATGGTGTGAGGTAGTGAGTTCCAGAGGGTGGGAGCAGCGATGGAGAAGGCCCTGTCCCCCCAGGATCTGAATTTGGTCCGGATGGAGGGGGTCAGGAGGTTGGTACCAGCAGAGCGGAGGTTGCGGGTGGGAGTGTGTCTGGAGAGGAGGTCAGCCAGGTAGGATGGGGCCAGGTTATGGAGGGCTTTGTATGTCAAGAGGAGGATTTTGTACTGGATTCTCTGGGGGATGGGGAGCCAGTGAAGCTTGTAAAGGACGGGGGTGATGTGGTCACGGGTCCGGGAATGAGTGAGTAGACGGGCAGCGGAGTTCTGAATGTATTGGAGTTTATTGGTGATTTTTGAGGGTGAACCATAGAGGAGGCTATTGCAGTAGTCCAGACGGGAGGTGATGAAGGCGTGGATGAGGGTTTCTGCAGCCGTGGAGGAGAGGGATGAGCGGAGACGGGCAATGTTTTTCAGGTGAAAGAAGGCTGACTTTGTGATCTGTTTAGTGTATTTGTCGAAGGAAAGGGTTTGGTCAAAGATGACGCCAAGATTCCGGATGTGAGGGGAGGTGGATACTGGGATACCGTCGATGTTGAGGGCAAAGTTATGGGTGGATTTTGTGAGCGTTTTTGGGCCAATGATGATTATTTCAGATTTATCACAGTTAAGCTTGAGGAAGTTGATTTGAAGCCAGGATTTTATTTCAGTGATGCAGTTTGTCAGGATAGAGTGGGTGTCGGTGGAGACGGACTTGGTGGAGATGAAAAGCTGGATGTCATCGGCGAAGCAGTGGAATTGGAGACCATGACGGCGGATTAAGTGACCGAGCGGGGACAGGTAAAGGATGAAGAGGAGGGGGCCAAGAACTGAACCTTGGGGGACACCTTGGGGGAGGGGAGCAGTGGGGGATTTGCAGTTATTGATGGAGATGAACTGGCATCTGTCAGAGAGGTATGATTTAATCCAAGAGAGGGCAGTGCCGGTGACGTTAAAGGTGGATTCAAGTCGGGTGAGGAGGATAGTGTGATCGATGGTGTCAAAGGCAGCACTGAGGTCGAGGAGGACGAGAATGTTGAGGTTGCCAGCGTCAGAGGAGAGGAGAAGGTCGTTGGTGATTTTGAGGAGAGCAGTTTCAGTACTGTGGTTGGAGCGGAATCCGGATTGGAATGTTTCATACAAGTTATTGGCAGAGAGATGATGTTTGAGTTGAGTGGCTACAGCGCGTTCCAAAACTTTTGACAGAAAGGGTAGGTTGGAGATGGGTCTGAAGTTGTTTAGGGTGTCAGGGTTTAGACCAGGTTTTTTTAGAATGGGGGTAACAGCAGCAATTTTGAGGGAAGGTGGGACGATGCCTGTAGACAGGGAGGAGTTTATTGTTGCAATGATAAGTGGAGAGAGAGCAGGGAGGGAGGCTTTGACAAAGCTGGAGGGGATGGGGTCAAGAGTGCAGGTGGCAGTTTTCATTCCTATGAGGAGTTCAGAGAGGTCAGTAGGAGAGATTGGGGAGAACCGAGACAGGGGATGGCAGGACAAGGGGGGGCAGGTGGTTGGAGGGGGAGCGGGTGCGGTGGTGGTCAAGCTGTTGTAGATGTTGTCAATTTTGCGTTGGAAGAAAGAGAGGAAGGAGATGCAGTTGTCTACTGTGAATGACTGGGTGGTGGTGTTCAGGGGGCGGAGGAGTTTGTTTATTGTCGAGAAGAGTGCTTTTGGGTTTCCGGAGCCAGAGTGGATAATTTGAGAGTAGTAGGCAGAGCGGGCGCGGGAGAGGGCATCTTTGTAGTGTTGTATGTGGTCCTTGTAGGCTTGGGAGTGAACTGTGAGACCCGTTTTATTGCGGAGTCTTTCAAGTTGGCGAGCACGAGTTTTCATCAGGTGGAGTTCAGGGGTAAACCAGGGAGCAGAATGGGTGAAAGAAACTGTTTTGGTTTTTACAGGCGCAAGCTGGTCAAGGCAGGAGGAGAGAGTGTGGTTGTAGTAGTCAGTGAGGTCGGAAGGGGTGTGGAGGTCAATGAAGGGAGAAGTGGACATTTTTTCAGAGAGGGTGGATGAGAATGAGGTAGGTGAAAGAGCGTTTAGCTTACGGAAGTTGATTGTGCGATAATGCCTTGGTGTTGGGGCGGGGATGTTGATGGTCAGAGTGATGGCTAAGTGGTCAGAGAGGGTGAGGTCGGAGCCATAGAGATGGTGCAAATTTAATCCAGTGGAGCAGACAAGGTCCAAAATGTGACCACGGATATGGGTAGGAAAGTCGACATGTTGAGTGAGGTTAAAGCAGGTGAGTAAATCAGTGAAGTCAGTGGTTATTGTGGAGTCAGTGGAGTCCATGTGGATATTGAAATCACCAAGGAGGAGGATTGAGGGGGAGAGGGAACATAGCTGGGTCAGAAAGTAGGAGAAGTCAGACAGGAATGATGGGTGTGGTTTGGGAGGGCGGTAGACGACAGCCATGACTGACTGCGTGTGACCAGAGAGTTTTAAAGCCAGGTGTTCAAATGATGGAGCAGATGAGATGGAGATGAGGTTGGTCTTGATGTCTTGACGGTGGATAACGGCAATTCCACCACCTCGGCCCTCCGAGCGTGGTTTATTGACGTAGGAATATCCACTGGGTGTGGTGAGGTTGAGTGTGTAGTAGTCCAGAGGTTGTTGCCAGGTTTCGGTGAGACAGAGAAAGTCCAGTTTGTTATCCAGGATGTATTCGTTCAGGATGAGGCATTTATTGTTGAGGGACCGGGTGTTGAACAGGGTGAGCTTGATGTTGTTTTGAACAGCAGGGATGAATTCAGGTGATTTAGCCAGGGTTCGTAGGCAAGAGGTGCGATCGTGTGGGTTGCTGTGACCAGGTGCGCTGGGACGAAGAGTGAGAGTGCGCTGAGCCGACCAGAGGACGGGGATGGAGTGACCTGATTGCAAATAAACAAACTTGCGACCGGAGCCACGGTGAATGTACCTGGGTCGTCGGAGGAGTCCATTTGATTTGATGGCAGAGATGCATGATGGGGTGGAGCGGGTATTGAGCAGAAGAAGCCTTGCGGCGGAGTACTTCAGAGCCATGCCAGGCAGGAGCGAAGGGACGAGTACGAGGCCAAGGTCGAGGAGGCAAAGCGGCAAACGCAGCGGCAAACGACTGCAGCCGCTAATCAAGACCACAGCGGCAAACAAGGCCACAAGGCCACCGGCAAACAAGGCCACGGACACAAACAACGGGAGCGGGCCTTTCGAATTCCGTATTCCGTACCATCAAAAGCAGATTCCGTTATCCAGCCGGAGAACACGCGGCACGTGCGGGTGTGAAAAGGCAGGACAGGTGTGAGATGTCAGGTCAGAAAGGTAGAAGCAGGCCCTGTACATCCATCCAGTCGGAGAAGCGGCGGATATGCAACGCCAGCGTCCTCTCGCAACCGAACCCGGAAGTCAATTGGAATAGAACAGCAGAGCGAGCTTGTTAAAGCTCAGCTCGCGCTGCGAAAGCGCAAGCCCCAGGAAGCCATCGGGGAACTTGCCCACGACATTCGCCGCGCAGTGGGGATCGCACATGCTAGCATGGCAGCGGATTCCCGGGAAAGCCTGGCGCTGGACCATTTTATCCAGGCCCTCCCGGATATTGAGCTCCGGCAACAGCTCGCCATGTGGCGCCCGCAGACTCTGAGCCAGGCGGCTGACGCTGCGGCCCGTTGGGAAGCAGCGAGGCCCCTGGCCCGGGGGGGCGAGCGTCTCGCAATGGCGGTCCGCCAGATGGGACCCCCGATGGAGGGCGGACCCCTTCGGGGGCCCGCCCCCGACGTGGGTCCTGACCTGGCAGGCATGGTCCGGAGGCTGGTGGACCAGCGCCTGGCAGGACCTGGACCATGGCAGGCGGCCCCGGAGGTGGCCCGCGGTGGACCACGAGCGGGTAATCCAATTCGGACCTACAGGGGGGGGAATTTGGAATTCCGGAGGCAAGCACCTTACCAGGTGAGGTGCTATACCTGCAACCGCCTGGGTCACCTGGCGCGGCACTGTCGAAACGCGCGCCGGGATGATCCCCGGCAGTTGAGGTCCTCAACTCCGCCCAGGGGGGAGCGGGTTAGCCGACCCCAGACACCCCCCCGCCAGACCCCGGGAAACTAGAAGGTGTCGGGCACGTAGGGCGGTGTTCGGCAGCAGAGGATGGAGGAGAGCCCTCATTGACGCGACAGGTCATTTATTGTGGCCAAATTGGAACCGGTAGCCTGACAATTAGATGCAAAATTGCCGGCGTGGGGGTAGACGCCGTAGTGGACACAGGAGCTAGCGCCACGATCATCAGCCCTGTGGTCCTTGATTCGAGTGCAGGTGGCTGGGATAAGATCCAGCGCCTGCAAAATTATAGTTTGCAGCTTGCTACCGGGGTAACGGCCCCGATCATAGGGCGTGGTTCTGTGACCCTCAAGTTAGGGTCGGTAAGGAGGGAGATAGATGTTTGGGTGGCGGAGGTGTGCGACCCATGTTTAATAGGGTTGGACCTGTTGACTGCCAGCGGTTGTAAAATCGACTTGTGCCGGGGGATCCTGCAGGTGGGAGTAGAAGAGCTGCCGTTAGGGGGAGTGAGCACGGCCGAGAGAGCGGAGCTGGAGGCTTCCGAGGCCGTGACCATCCCCCCAAGGGCCGAGGCGATAGTGCCGGCCCGATGGGCAGCTCGCCCAACATGGCAGGAGTCCTGCGGCCTGGTCGAACCGGTGGCAGCGCAGTCCATACCGGGTTTAATCGTGGGCCGCACCCTTGTAAAAACGAACGGACCGGTAGTGGCCGTCCGAGTAATAAATATGAGTACAGAACCACGCACTATAGTAAGGGGCACGAGGGTAGCTGGCTGCACCCCCGTTGAGGAAGTCGCGACAGTGAGGGGCGAGAACGTCCAGCCGAGCCGACCCCGGGGGGAGCCTTCAATGACAAGTAGGAATTGGCCCGATCCCATTTGCGAGATGGTAAATCGTAGCAGCGTAGAGTTGGGAGGTACCCAGAGGGAGGCCTTACACAAACTGGTTGGGTCCCATTTGGACCTCTTCTCCTTGTCCACCGAGGATATTGGACGTACGGGCCTGGTGAAACATCAGATCCACACCGGTGAGGCCCGGCCTATTCGTCAGGCCGCCCGACGGCTCCCTTGGAGCAAGAGGGCGGAAGCTGACGAGCAGGTTGCAAAAATGCTCGACGCAGGTGTGATCGAGCCCTCGGGAAGTCCTTGGATGTCACCTGTTGTGCTGGTCAAAAAGAAGGATGGGACCACGCGGTTCTGCGTGGACTATCGCCAGCTAAACAACGTGACACTCAAGGACTCATATCCCCTGCCAAGGATTGATGACACCCTCGATGCCGTTGCGGGCTCAAATTGGTTCACAACTTTGGACCTCAAGAGTGGGTATTGGCAGGTGGAGATGGATAGGGCAGGGAAGGAGAAAACGGCATTTTCCACAGGTAAGGGACTGTATCAGTTTACTGTGATGCCGTTTGGGTTGTGTAACGCCCCCGCCACCTTTGAGAGATTGATGGAGCATGTACTAGGCGGCATGCCATGGCAATCATGCCTGGTGTACCTGGATGACGTCCTGGTACATGCCCAAACGTTCCCCCAGGCACTAGCTAATTTGGACCAGGTGTTCGGGTGCCTCAGACAGGCAGGGTTGAAGCTGAACCCGAGTAAGTGCACTTTGTTTGCAAGAGAGGTGGCCTATCTAGGTCACGTGATTGGCCGCGAGGGGGTAAAAACAGACCCAGACAAAATTAAAGCGGTAGAGGAGTGGCCCGCACCACGTACCATCAAAGAGGTGCGGGGATTTTTGGGACTCTGCTCCTACTACCGGCGCTTTGTGGCGAAATTTGCGGAGTTGGCCCGTCCCCTCCACCGGCTTACGGAGAAGGGGACGCGATTTAATTGGACACGGGAGTGCCACGAGGCCTTCCAAAAATTGAAGGGGTGTCTAACATCCGCACCCCTTCTAGCTTACCCCACTAGTGACGGGACATTTACCCTGGACACGGATGCGAGCCAGGAAGGATTGGGCGCAGTTTTGTCTCAGACACAGGAGGGCGTGGAGAGAGTGATTGGTTATTATAGTCGGGCCTTAAGTAGGCCCGAGAGAAATTATTGCGTCACTCGCAAAGAGTTATTGGCTATGCTGGCTGCCATGAACCATTTCCACCCGTACTTGTACGGGCGGAAATTTTTGGTTAGAACTGACCATTCCTCCTTGCAATGGCTCCTTCGGTTCAAGGAACCGGAGGGCCAAATTGCAAGGTGGTTGGAAAAGTTGCAGCAGTACGATTTTGATGTGGCCCATAGGGCCGGGAAGGCCCATGGTAATGCGGACGCACTCTCTCGGCGTCCTTGTCTGGGGGAAAACTGTAAATTTTGTGCGAGACACGAGGAGAGGGAGCAATTGGGCGATTCCGCCCCGATTCTCGTCGTCCGGGCAACCCGGGTGAGAGGGCCAATTTTGCCACTAACCGCGGACGAGGAATTTGGAGAGTTGGCTTGGAGCACGGCCCAGCAGGAGGATCCTGTTCTGGGGCCGGTGTTCCAATGGGTCAAATTGGGGCAAAGACCAAAGGGGGAAGAGGTCACCCCCCTCGGGGCACAAACAAAGGCATATTGGGCTCAGTGGCAGACCCTGGAATTGAAAGGCAACATCTTGTATCGCAAGTGGGTGGAGGTTCCCTCTGATCGAACTTCCTGGCTGGTGATAGTCCCTGACAAATTCAAGAACGTCATATTGCAACAGGTGCATGGTACCCGCTCCGGCGGCCATTTGGGCAGGACAAAGACAATATCTCGGGTCCGCCGGAGGTTCTATTGGGTGAATATGGGGCGCGACATACAGGACTGGTGTCGGAGATGCGACGCCTGTTCTGCCAAAAAGGGACCAGCACGGAGGATGAGGGCCCCCCTTCAATTACATCAGGTGGGGGCCCACCTTGAGCGGGTGGCTATGGATATTCTAGGACCGCTGCCCCGCACCCGCCAAGGTAATAAGTATATCCTCGTTGTAATGGACTATTTCACCAAGTGGCCGGAGGCCTACGCCCTCCCCAACCAAGAAGCAGGGGTGGTAGCGCAGGCCTTCGTGGAAGGATTTGTGTGCCGGCATGGGATTCCACAGGAGTTGCACACCGACCAGGGACGAAATTTTGAGAGCAAATTGCTAAAAGATGTGTGCAGTCTCCTGTCAATTCGGAAAACCAGAACAACGCCTTTAAGACCTCAATCTGACGGGATGGTGGAAAGATTCAATCGAACTCTAATCCAACAACTGGCACTGTTCACCACCACCCGTCAGGATGACTGGGACGAACATCTCCCTTACTTGCTCATGGCCTACCGAACCAGCCAGCACGGGGCCACCGCATGCAGTCCAGCGTTGCTTATGTATGGGCGGGAGTTACGGGCTCCCGCCGACTTGCTATGCGGTCCCGTGCCAGACACAGTGGTTAACCCGCCGAGGGAGGGGTACGCACGTCACCTAGAGGAAGGCATGGAGCTAGTCCATGCCTTCGCCCGCCGCCAACTCCATCTGGCGGGGGAAAAGATGAAGCGCAGGTACGACGACCGGAGCCAGGGGAGTCAATACGCTCCGGGGATGAAGATTTGGTTCTTTAATCCCCGGAGGCGGAAGGGAAGGTGCCCAAAACTCACCTCCCCCTGGCAAGGCCCAGGAGTCGTCCTGTCGCAAATCTGTGACGTGGTCTTTAAGATCAAAATGGGGCCACGAGCCCTCCCTCGGATCGTCCACGCCGACCGGGTAAGACCTTACACCGGCGAGCAGGCGCCCCCGTGGATTGCCTCGGCTTTAGATGCCGAGGCGGGACCCAGTACCTCTGAATAAGGGGGGGCTTATTAGTGCCAGAGGACTGGGGGATTGAGGAGCGATAGGCCCGGTGGGAGAGGGTGGCATCCCTGCCACCCTTCCTATGGGGGCAAAGGAGCAATAGCTTATGGGGTGTATGGCAGTGAAAACTAGCCCGGGTGGGTTAGGATATGGTGTGTAGGGATCTAGAGAAGATGACATTAGGTGACGATAAGTTTAGTTAGTGACTGATACCTGTAGTGGGAACGCAGGTAGATTAGTATGGATGATAATGACGAGGGAGCGCAATAGTTTAAAGGGACGACTGGGAAGCGCAAGTTTCAGAAGGGAGTAGTTAGCTGAGATGATGCCGTGTGTGTGTGAGAATTGAACAGGTGTGATTGCACAGGTGTGCAACTGGACAGGTGTGTGGAGCAGTGTGTGAGTTGTGGATCAGCGCGAATGCGCTTGGGGAGAGAAGGGTGCAGGTGGCACCAGGTGTGAGAGCACAGGTGTGCAAGTACAGGTGTGTGGAGAGAGTTGGAGTAAGTGGTACGGAGTGGTGTGCATGGTGCGAAGGTGTGGATGGGGGAAGAGTGGACCCCTATCACGGATACCCGGGGCGGGTAGTGTAAGTGTTAGGTAGAGGGTACAGGTAAATTGTGGTTGGATATTGGCATTTGTGGTGCGGTTGCAGAATGGTGTTGTGAATGGGTGCATTAGTGTTGTGGAAATGGCTGGGCGTGTAGCCTGTTAGTGTGTGTAGTTGGTTGGGCACTCCACCACTGTGAGGATGTCGGCCAGGTGAGGCCGCAGGTGGGCTCTGGGAGCCGGTAGTTGTGAGTGGGTGCCTGAGGGTCCCGGGTGTGGATCGGGCAGCCCAGTGCCAGAGAGGGCACCGAGTGGGGAGAGAGCCAAAGGGCCTTCCCCAGGTAGTTAGGTTAGGGTAAGGAGCAGGTAAGCTCGGAGGCAACTGCAGTGGTGGAGGTGTGCAGGTGGGTAGACCCACTGGGAGAGGTACACGTCGCAGCCCAGAAATTGTACGAGGGCACCGGGAGATGAATCGGGGGAGTGAGACCCCAAATTGAAGAGCACCACAGTTTGGCCAATGGGAATTGGTTTTTAGAACCCATAGTGTAAGAGGGCCAATGGGTTGGCCGGAGGAAGACCCCGGGTGGTGTAAAGTTGTTAAAGTCATTTAGGAAATAGTTAGGATTGAAGAACCTGTCGCACCATACGCAGCCACTTACCTGTGGTGATGATGATGACTCCACACCTGTGTTTTCTTTGTTCTGTGTGCAGGAAATGAGATTGCTGTGGATTTGTGAGACGCATCACGATGTGGATGAGACATTGGGGTGATTCCATCTCTCCCTCCTTAGGAGGGACTGATGATGAATTGGTGATGGCAAATTTTGATGTGCAGTTGGAGATGGCAAATTTTGATGAGAGTTGAAAATGGCAAATTTGATTGGTTAGGAGGGAGAGAAGACGAATTTGGTATATGGGAGGAACGGGGAAGACAGTAGGGATGTTTGTTGATTTGTAAAGTAGATGTTTATGAGTAGTGTTGTGTTTTGTGGATGCAGTAAGGGGTAAGGGAGGGGCCATGTAGGTTACCTGGTGGGGGGGGGCGTACGATAGGAACGTACCTGTCTCACCTGGTTCCCATGTGCCCCCAGTGTGCATCACCTTACATTGCGTGCACTTTTGCGCCCTTACCACCTTACTCACTTGTTTCTTCTTTTGTCTCCCACCTCCGAGGATCTGGCTTTGGGGTAGAGAGAGAGGAGAGAGAGGTGCTGGCTGCGCAGTTGTGGGCCTGCACTTTCGCTGTTTGCTGCCGGGATCGATACACCATATGGACCGCAATGTTTGTGGCCACCCACAATGGACCGCAGTTCGTTTGCGGCCAAGCACCACCCGGGGATGGACCTATGGATCAACGTGGCACCTATGCCATACAGGTGAACCACTAATAGTTAACACCACCAAGTGCACCACAAGAAGAGCAAGAGACACCTGCAGGGTTAGGGGTTGTCGAATTTATTTTTATTCCAATGAACAATGGTGACTGCACCGATTGGTGGTGGGGTGGTGCTGTTGATGCTCGGGAAGGGTGCTCTGCACGTTATTAAAGGCCGTCGGCCACAGAGCACTCGTGGGTTGGTGTATCGATGTTGGCAAGCGCGCTCTCTCTATGCATAACATCTGCATGTGTTCCTCCAAAAACAGGTCCTGGATCGTAGTGTAAATAGCAGCGTAGTCGTGTAAATAATGCTCCCTACCGGCTGTATGTTTAGTTTGCGAATTCTTTCCGGATTCGGTTATCCTGTGGGTGTGTTTCTGTGAGGAGAAGGGTGCAACGTCGCAGGGGGACATATTTACTCATTTGTGAATATCTGTAAAACTGTCGCACTCAGGGTAGAGTTAATAGTAGAGGGAACTACATTGCGTGCCACACTAAAGTAGGTAAAAATTTATCGGGTCGGGACGCCCCGAGGGTAGAGAAGGGTGCAATGTTGCGAATATGGAATTTGGCCTCCATATCCGCTTGTAAATATTCCCCTATTTTCTCCAATACTCCCCAACTTTCCCCAATCCCCCATTCCCTAGTCCCATTGCATGTAAATAACAATCAGTAGAGCCGACCTTCCCCTTATTCCCCCATTAAATGTCGTGCCCAGGTCCACCGCACCACACGTAGACAACTTTCGGACATCTTCCTAGTTATTCTTATTCTATGTCAGTTAAGGCCTCGTCTCCATTAATTATGACTCTTCGTTGCACCAGAATGTGATTATATGGCATCAGTAGTGAGTTTAGGACCTTTCCCATACCTCCTCCCATCTTCTTCCCCAAACAACAACAATAACAACAACTACAACAACAATTACAACTACAACTACGACTACAACAACAGAGGGGCGGGGAGTGTGCGTCCTCACACCGGCTCGGTTACCCGCCATGACCATACGCTCCACGGCGTTACCCCGAAGGGGCTGGCTGTCAGCTCCTCGTCAGGGGCGGAGCCAGTAACCCCCCCCGCACGCACCCAATGAGAAGCAACGTGCCGATTCCACGAGGCGGAGCTAACGAGCCGAGGGCGTGTCACTCCCCGCCGGATATACGCGGCCACGCGCCGGATGTGACGTCAGATGCGCCCCCAGCCTGGAGAGAGAAGTCGCCACCCCTCGAGCGCTGCAATACCTCCACCGCATCTCTTAAACTGGACCGTACGTGATCCTGCCCTGAGCCCAGGTGCACCTGGAGCGATCGCTACCCGCCTGTCCTTTCCATCAATCCCCGTGTGAGTGAGCCTTGTCCCGTTTATCTGTCGTCCGTTGGGGTTAATATAAGTGTGTTTAAGTGCCCACCTTCCTATGTTTCCCTCTTGTCCCTGTAATCTAAACCTTCCGCATTATTGTAATAACAACCTTTGAGAACCGTATCCCTGGTGTCGTGTCGTATTAATTCCAGCCGTGTGTCTTCTTTTTCCTTCATTGGTCTAGCATAGCGCGATTAGTCAACGTTCGGGCACAATCGGGTAACTTGTGCAGACGTGGTCATACCATAAAACCGCTCGGTAAATAACATCCAAGCCACGTCTGTAACAGTATTATTCGCAGCCTTAGTGAATTTAAATTTACACAGCAAGAAACTATCAGCTATATTCAAGTAAGTTTGTTGATTATTTATTTCAAAACTTTTTGTTCCGTTTGAATTCCAGTCTGTTCCTGTTATAGCATTTACCTTAAAATAGTCTTCCTTTTTAGTGGAGTTTGAAATGATAATCGTATCATCCAAATCATAGATACTATCAATCGCTTCCATACTTGTATTTATATAGCATTAAAATTGTTGAAACCCTGACCCAAGTATTTTAATGATTTTTTGTCGTTCTTGTGAAGATAGTTGAGTTTTACCTTTTTTTATTTCTTTGATTGCTTGTAATTTATGAGACTCCTTTTGAGCATCTTTTATACTCTTTATAGCACCCGCAACGGAGCCCACGGCAGAAGCAGTTGAACCAATTAGGTCTTTATGTTTAAGGATGGTTGAACCAATACCCATTAGAGTATCAATTATTCCATCTCCTTTATTTCGAAATTGATGACCTACACCTCGTTGTCTCTTAGGTTTATAGTATCCTCTACCCACATACCTTGTATAGTCTGGTGAAAGGAACATGCCCTCCCCTGTAATTATTTTATATTTTCCCAACTCGTGTTTTCTCACAATAACCATTATTTATTTATTGAAAAACTTCACGTAGGTGAATTCTGATGGATATAATTTCATCATTAAAGGATATCATACGATTATCTTGGTCGGTTATCCTAAAATTTACTCTGTATATGGTTTTTCCTGACACAGGTAAATAGACAAGATTTTTTGGTTCCATATTAAATTTATAACCAATCGGGGTTGAGTATGCACTGAATGAAAATATTGTATTTGTTCTTATTCCATCGTTATAAGCACCATCAATCAAATCACAATGAATTAATACTGAATTTATACCGGAGGATATTTGGATAACATTATCACTGTAAAACGTCCCGTTATTTTCAATCTTTTTTGAAGAGAAACCCAATAGCTCTCTAAACGAATTTTCAATCGTGAAATCAACTTTATAATTATTTTTAAGTTTAATAGTTGATTTTGAAGTGTGTTTTTGAATATCTATTACAATATTTTTTGGTTCATCACCTTTTTCTTTCATAAGGCGAGAGACTTCTGAAGATATTTGAGAAATCTCGTAAGCTCCAGGTGAAACGGTTATAGTTTTATATCCACTTCCTGGATTATAACTAAACTTGTTGTTTTTCTCTGTGATATTAAACAAGGTATTATAAGTTTCCATTGACAATAAAGATGCCTCATATGAGGTAAGGGGGTCAAGTTGTAGTGGGTAAGGGAATGAAGCTGTGTAATCGCTCGTTGTGAAATTAAAACTAAGAATTGTGCTTCTCATCTTATTTAATATCTAATAAAATATCTTTGTATTGACATTTATTAATTATTTTCATATTCATCAACTGATCTAAAATGGCTGAGGATTCATTAAAACAATTGTTGTTTCCAGCCTTCTTACTACCTAACAACAATAATAGCCTATTAACTAATTGTGATGGGTCATTTGGAAGAAAACTAACACCCGAACCAAGCTTACTTAAAGCATCAATAATATGTTTCTCCTTCTCATTCTTCTTACTTTTACCAGCAACAGAAACTCCATAATCAAGTGCATTTAACAACTCAATATATACCCTATCTTCCTCTCTTTCCATATCAAGTGGTTCCTCAAAATATTTTGAACCGCTGAATCCGGGGTTTGTTAGAAGAAACATTAATCTTGGAGTTAATTTAACATTTGGTTGAGTAGAACTCAAGAACATCAATTCATCATTAAATATCAATACCTTTTCTTCCACAAGATGAAACACTGCTGGTTCTTCTGTTGGAATGAGACCTGCTCTGGTTTTTGAACCCGCCGAATATTCATTGTTTTGAAGAGCTTCCACAACATAATTAGGGGGTTGATTTACCTGCTCAAGTTTCCGAAATAATTCTTCATCATTATATTCTAATTCACCAAGTTCTTGTTTTGTTATCTGACTAAAATCTTTGAGCATTTGAAGTTTTTTCGGAGTAAATTCTACCGTGGGAACTGTAGGTGAGTGTTGAGTTTTCAAAAGTGGTTTAAAGAATTTCTCTTGTTTTCTTTCAAAGGCTTCTTCACCAGTTAGTTTCTGTCTCCGTTTCTTCTTTATCTCTTCCTGTTGTTTAACAACTTTTGAAACTAATTGTTGATGTTCCTTAAACTTTCTTTCTCTTTCTTCGGTATTCATTTAGTATTGAAAAATATCATTTAGTATCTCATCTTGTTTCACAACAATATATTTATATTTTCCAATCGTGTGTTTCATATAATTTTCAAATTCTTTTTTACTACATAACGTAGAGCAATTATCTCTCCAAAAATTATTTACATCTATTGAATTTAACTTAAATAAAATAAAAGTATTGGCATTGTTTCTTATTGAGCGTCGAGGGAGTTGAAAATATGATTGACTAAGATATATACAATTACAAGAAGAATGTCTCCCTCTTGTATAGTAGCTATCCATTACTGTTTGGTTTCTCTCATTAACACAATCATCAAAGATGACGAGGTTCTTTTTTGATTTATCTAAATCTTGAGGTGAAGGTATATCATCCGTATTATCACTGAGAATACAAGTTATGGGTTTCGATTTTGATTTCTGTGTATCACAAAATAGTTGTATTATATCCTCAATGTTATAATCATTTAGTTTGTTTTGAAGTTTAAATAAACCGATAATGTCTTCCTTTTTAAGACCTGCATTAAAACCCTGTGAGAGTAGTTGATACTCGGGTTGAAAACTAGACTTTGTAAAAATTATTAAATTATCATAATCTAAAAAATTAGGACCAAGGAGCATCTTTAAAAGTAAACAGGTTTTTCCACATCCGCTTGAACCAACTATTAGACATCTCAATGAATTTGGAATGTTTTTATGGTTATTAAATTTTATCTTATTTTCCCAAACGGGTAAAAAATCATTCATTTATATATTTGGAAAACAAGTCATCTAACTTTTTTTGAGCTATTTTAGAAACTCTATATTTTATCCTGAGTTCGGGTTTAATTTCAAAATAATTCATTATTTTATTTATATAGTATCTTGTATTAACATTTCCATTAAAATTATTTTGAATAATAAATATCATTAAACCCTTATACATTTCCTCAATACAATTAGTCTCTTCCCTTGAAAGAAATGGTGTATTATCATCACAATACTTAACATTCATCTCTCTTATTAATCTTGTAAAGTAATTCATTTTTGGTTCTAATTTAAAAGAGTTATATATATTTTTATATTTTTTATTATCATTAATTAAAATTAAATCACAGAAAATACATTGTTTATATGAACCCTCATTATTAAGCCCTATTCTATCACAAGCCGGACAATTCTCTAATTTATCATATGGAGAGTCTGGAAATTCTAAATATCCTTCAGAACTTATCATATTTATATAGTAAATTTTTACTTAAACTAAACGCAAGTTTATTCATTAATAAATACAATGTTTCACAACACAAAAGACCAATTTCAATCTATTACCGAAGGTTCTATTGATTGTGTCAAAGATGTAAAGTTGAACAAAGATAAATATGGTAATTTTTGGGTTTATCCCGAATTAAATGATAATATTAGTCCATCAATTATGTTTAAAGGCCGCGGATTTTCTATTCCAGCTAAAAAATCGATAAAAGTCCATTTGGATCATGTCTCCCCCCTTCTAATGGCTATTTATGAAAAGATTGGTGAAAAATTGGACGCCACTTCTTTGGAACTTAATGATAAGACCATCAACTCAAGTAAAGGAGATGTATGTATATTTTTTAATAAAACAGATATTGATGTTAATAATAAAATCATAACCGGGGAGATGACATTTAGGTCAATGATAATTAAAGATTATTTGAAGATAACTTTTAATGGTAAAAATATTATTATCCAAAAGGATATTGAAAGAAAAATTATTGGGCTCGATGGAAATGTTATTTAGTTTAAGTAAAGTTTTCATATATAAATGGGGCACACAATTCAAAACACAATTGAATCTCTTAACAGAATTCTTAGAGAGCCTATCGGAAGAACTGATACTCTGCTTGGTTATCATCGTGAAGACGAATCAATAACAAACTTAAATTGGTCCGATGGAAGAATTAAATTTAGGATGAGTTGGAATAAATTAATTAGTGTTGATTCAATAATTATTGACCAAATTAAAAAAGTTTTAGATTTGCTTGATGATGATGAAAAAGAATATACTGATAGATCATTCCGTGTTAATTTATATTTTAAATTTATTGCAGACATTAGATCTGCTACTAATTATAGATTATTAAATGGAGAGAATCCAATTACTGGAGAAATTAAATGTGATTTTGATGGGATAATGCACCTAAATAAAATTATTATAAGACATGAAAGTAAAGAAATTTTTTTTTTGTTTAAATTGGATAGATGTTTAAGAAGACATAGAATATTCGAAGATATTTCATCTGACTCTGACTCAGAAGATCATGGTGATTATGATATAGTACTATGTTCAACTATTCCGCTAGGGTCAGGAAATTCATCTGACCCCGAAGATTCATCTGACCCCGAAGATTCATCTGACCCCGAAGATTCATGTTGTAATCGAGATGGAATGCCTCCAAGATATACGAAACTCGATAATGATCTTTTTAAATTAACAAAGGAAATATTAAATCCAGATCAATTAGTAATTCTTAATGAAAAAATAAATAAACTAATTTTGGACACAATAAACTCTTTGTGTCCCTATAAATATGAGTCAATACAGCAGTGAAGATTTTACTATTTCATTGAACACAGATGATAGTTATGACACTAATAGTTTGTGCTCAAATGATAGTTATGAGAGTAGCTTTATTGATGACTCTGAGTATGATTCTGAGTATTCATGTGATAGTTATGACTTAGATGATTCTGAGTGAAAAAGTGTTTTAGTTTAAGCACAGCGATATATATAAAACACCACGTTTTCTCACGCTATAAATATGGTTTATTGTGATACTTGCGAGAAGGAAGTAAAATATTATAAACAACATATTCTCACCGCAAAACATACATACAACATTTTTAACAAACTTTCCCCTCTTCCACCTGAAACAAAACACTGTTCTACATGTAATAAAAATATCCTCAAGAAAGGCTTCAAAATACATCTTAAAACAAATCTACATTTATCAAATTTTATCAC
Organism: Myxine glutinosa; assembly: GCF_964187855.1. Classification (NCBI taxonomy): domain Eukaryota; kingdom Metazoa; phylum Chordata; class Myxini; order Myxiniformes; family Myxinidae; genus Myxine; species Myxine glutinosa. The sequence goes on from NC_136263.1 coordinate 72,372,240, forward strand.
AACTAAAAACTCTGATGGAGCATTCAAAGGACATATTAAAATAAGTCTTTAACTTCAAACCTCCTGAACCAGAGTCTATAGTTGATGCTGTAGAAATAGTTAAACCTGCTGTTCAAACGTTGATTGAAAAAACACTAAAGGAAATGAAACCACTTAAATTTTATATGGGAGTAAAATTAGAAATGACAAAGGATGAAGGAGTTATAGATGCACCATACATGAGAACTGAGCCACACTTTATATCTTCATATCAAGATTTTAAAACATCAGGAGTCTATGATGAACTTATTAAACAAGAGCAAGATGTGGATAATTCAATCGTAGGAAGTGGATTCAATATAGGAAAAATTATTTACATAGACATTCATATTCTTAAATCAGATCCTCTAAAAGCTTCTTCTTACATTGATTTACCCAGTGTTATCAAAAATAGAAAAGCAGTTATCAATATCAAAAATAAAGACAATAAATGTTTTCTCTGGTCTATTTTAGCACACTTACATCCTCCACATTTTCATGATGAAAGAGTATCTCATTATAAAAAATATGAGAATACATTAAATACGAAAGATCTAAAGTTTCCGATAACTTTAAATGATATTCCTAAATTTGAAAAGATGAATAATTTATCAGTTAATGTTTATGGTCTAACAGAAACAAACAACATTCAGGTTTTAAAGCTTTCTGACAATTGTAAACAAACTCATATTAATCTTCTATATTTTAATTCAGGCGAAAATTCACATTATACATACATCAAAGATATTGCTAAATTAATAAAACCACAAGTCTGTAAGAGAACAAATAAAATATATATTTGTTTGCGTTGTCTTAACTTCTTCAATTCACAAGAAAGATTAGATAAACATTCAAATTATTGTGGCGAACATAAATCAACGGTAATCAATATGCCTAAAGAAGGCTCAAAGATCACATTCAAAGATGAAAATAAAAAGATCAAACATCCATTTGTTATATATGCTGATTTTGAAAGTATTTTAGAAAAAATTGATACTGCTTCTCAAGATCCAAAAGAATCATACACAAATAAATATCAAAAACATACTCCTTGTGGTTTTTGTTATTATATCAAATCATCCGTTGGTGATAAATATAACAAGTTAGATATGTATAGAGGCTCAAATACCCCAGAGGAGTTTGTGAAACGACTAGAAAAAGACTGTGTTCGATTAACCAAGATAATGAGAGAAACCAATAAACCAATGTCCTTAACAAGTAAAGAAAAAAGGAAATTTATAAAAAACAATGTCTGTCATATTTGTGAGGAGAAAATTGGTAAAGGTCTAAAGGTTAGAGACCATTGTCATCTCACTGGTAAATATAGAGGTCCGGCTCATCAAAGTTGTAATATTAATTATCAACTCCCCTCTTTCATTCCTGTCTTTCTTCATAACAACGCTCATTATGATACACATCTATTTATCAAGGAACTCTCAAAGACTTCTGGAAGTATCTCAGCAATTCCAAACACGGATCAGAAATACATTTCATTCACAAAAACAATTCACACATCTCCTATTACTCATATCAGATTTCTTGATACATTTAAATTCATGGCAAGTCCATTGGTTAACTTGGTTCAAAATCTAAAAGAGTTTCCATGTCTTTCAGAGTATTTTTTAGATAAAGATTTTCTAACACAAAAGGGAATTTACCCCTATGACTATATGGACTCATTTGAGAGATTCAATGAAACACAACTTCCTTCAAAAGAAAATTTCTATAACAAATTAAACAACAGTAATATATCTGATAAAGATTATGTACACGCACAAAATGTTTGGGAAAAATATAACATCAAGAATCTTGGCGAGTATCACGATTTGTATCTCAAAACTGATGTGCTTTTATTGGCTGATGTATTTGAAGCCTTTAGATCTGTTTGTCGCACTGGATATGGATTGGATCCTGCTCACTACTACACAGCACCTGGATTGGCCTGGAGTGCAATGTTAAAAATGACAAAACAAGATTTGGATTTGATAACCGATGTTGATATGCTTTTGATGATTGAAAAGGCAAAAAGAGGTGGAATTTCACAAGTCTGCTCGAGTAGATACGCAAAAGCAAATAACAAATATCTTCCAAATTATGATCCAACGAAAGAGAGTTCTTACTTGATGTACTATGACGCGAACAACCTGTATGGCTGGGCAATGTCTCAGGCTCTTCCTTATGGAAAACTTAGATGGGTAAAGGAAAAAGACTACAAAAACGTTTTACAAGATGTATGTATCTCTACACAAAAAGAATTGGATGAAGAAAAAGTTGGTTATTATTTTGAAATTGATTTAAAATATCCAGAGGAACTCCATAACCTACACAAAGATCTCCCATTTGCTTGTGAGAAAGAAAGTCCAAAGAAAGAATGGTTGAGTGATTATATATCAACGATCGTTTGATATAGGTGAATCAACAGAAAAATTACTTACTACATTATATAACAAGAAAAATTATGTTCTACACCAAAGAAATTTGCGACAATATTTATCAAAAGGTCTAAGAGTAGAGAAGATCCATAGGGTTCTAAAGTTCAATCAAAGTCATTGGTTAAAGGGGTACATTGATTTTAATACACAAAGAAGAACAGAGTCAAAAACAGATTTTGAGAAAGACTTTTATAAATTGATGAATAATGCGGTCTTTGGTAAGACTATGGAGAATGTGAGGAAAAGACAAAATATCAGACTATCAACATCTTGGGAACAAGCATCAAAATTAATTAATAGACCGAGTTTTACTCGAGCTGAGGTCTTTACTGAGAACTTTTGTGCGATCCATTTGATTAAAGAGAGTATTGAAATGAACAAACCTATTTATATTGGAACAACAATTCTTGATTTATCAAAGTCATTAATGTATGATTACTTTTATAATAACTTGAGGAAGAAATATCAAAATGATGTTAATCTACTTTATATGGATACAGATAGTTTTATTTTGAAAATTAATACCAACGATGTTTATTCAGACATGAAAAGAGACATTAATATCTATGACACGAGTAATTACAGTCCAGAGAGTGAGTTGTTCTCTTCTAAAAATAAAAAGGTGATTGGAAAGTTCAAGGATGAATTAGGAGGAAATGTTATGAGTGAATTTGTGGGATTGAGGTCAAAGGCTTATGCTTATAAATACATTGTGAATAACGTTGAAAAGACTGATAAGAAGTTAAAAGGTGTAAAGAAAAATGTTATTAAAGAAACAATAAACTTTAAGGATTATTATAACTGTTTAACAACAAAGAAAGAAGAGTTTAGAAAGATTAATGGAATAAGAAGTTATAAACATCAATTATATTCAGAAGAGATAAATAAGAAAGCATTGGGGGCTTTTGATGATAAGAGGTTTATTTTAGAAAATGGAATTGATAGTCTCCCTTATGGTTATATAAGTATATAAGTGATAAGTTAATGGGGTTAGGGATTTTAACGGGCTACCGCCTCCTTTTTTACTATTATATAAATGATAGAACCAAGTACCAACCAGACTAAAGAGTGGAGGTGTAATCAACCTTGGTATATAAATGGTAAACATAACGAATGTGAAAAATATCAAATAGGTATAATTGAAAAGGCAACTGGTAAAAAAATTCACAAAACAAATAAGAGAATTAATTTAAATACCGGTGAATTGGGTAAAAAAGATGGAAATATTTTTGAGTGGACGGAAAACTTTGATGGTTGTCAGGAAAATATATACTTTAATTTAAAAATGGTATGTGGCACTGGAGGCGCTCAAACAAGAACATTGAGGGAGGTTTACCATTTTATCTTAGCTCAGTTAAAATATCTTAATAAAGAACCAAACTCAAACATATTTTTTGTTAATATATTAGACGGTGAGGAGAGTTGTAGGAGAATTAAATTATTTCCCACGCATAAACAAATATTTGTCGGGTCGATGTTTGAGTGGGTTATATTCACCAGATGATATTAAGAGTAAAAGGTTAAAAGGTCCATAAGGTCAGAAGGATCACAGGTGTTTAAGTGGTCTAATGAATAAGGATAACATGTCAAAAGGTTAGAAGGTTCGTAAAGAACAGGGTGAGAGAAATAGAGGTCTTTAGGGACAATGAGGGAGGGAAAGAATTAATATGGAAGTGAATGGGTCAAAGATTAATCTGCCAGATGATATGTAGAAGAAGGATGATAGGTCTATAAGAGAAAACAAATATTTGTAGTGTTTGAGTGGTCTAATGAACAACATTAAGGATAGGTACTACAGACAAAAGGTTCATAAAGATGAGGGTGGGAGAAATAGAGGTGTTTATGATTTTTGAAAAAGACAAGGGGGTAAATGACATTAGATAGGGATTTCCCATGTTAAACGGAGGTGTCCCAGAAGCAACATTATTACACTACTCCTGTCGTACTTATGTATCAATAAGAATGCCATTCTTTGGAGAGGACATCAGTCAGGTATCCTATCTGCTTGCCCGAGCGTGTGGATGTTAGATACTTTGAAGTACCTTTCGAAAATCTAAAATAGTAATGCCATTGCGCACCTGCCATCTTGGTGCATTTGTTGACATGTTAACAAGTATATCTAACAGGTGTATTCCAGTGCACTCGTCGGCTGCTCCTGCGTCCGATTGGAGATAATTGTCCTTCTTAACCCATTTTCAAGGTTCTTCGTTCCAAAGTGCCATCACGCCTCAATTGCTGAGTTTTCTCACCATTTCTCTGGAATAGCAGTAACAAATTAAGGCAGCCCCAGTCTTTTACGGATATAAAAGGCACACCGTCTGAACAGATATAAAAAGCACAACAAATCATCATACAATTTATAGCTACTCACTCATCCGTGCCTCTCACCTAGATTGCACCTGAACACTTAACAATGCAAATGAAAAGTTCACAGTTAAAAATAAGTTTCTTGCATGAGTCATCTCAGCTATTATGTGGCCATATTGGTCAGTCGGCCCTGTGTGGCCTAACCCTAACCCTAACCCTAACCCTAACCCTAACAACTCTGAATGTAATCAGAAATCTTGGGAGAAATTAGAATTTCATTTAATTACTCTGAATGATTGGAGACTACTACTACTACTACTACTACTACTACTACTACTACTACTACTACTACTACTACTACTACTACAAGTTATCTCCATATGTGGCTTTCAATGAGCAGCACTGGGTACCGCAGCTAGTTCCCAATCTTGTAAAAGTTGCTACTACTAATTCTACCACTACTAATACAGCACCTCCAATTAATTCCACCTTCTTGAGAGGTCATTCTGAAAACGTTATTGGCCCAAGTTTTTCATTCAACTGAGGGTGCATTAACATGTAATTTGTTTAGGGGAGTGCTGATAACTATTCAACCCAGGATAGATGGCTCACAGGTGAGTATGTTTACCTCCAAGGACATCAATACAGTGTGGGTTCCGGAAATTTTGGATTCTGAGCACGTTACGGCTCTTTGCGCTGCTTTTTCTGGGACAATTATTTTCGTGCGATTAGGAGGGGGCTTGGGGGGGTCAATTTTATTCCGTCTACCGTACAGTCCAAAAATAAAATCAATAGGAACAAAAACATAGTCGGCAAGAAAGGAATAGGAACAACAGAACAACAGTCCAAATATTCTCCAAATATTCCAAATATTCAAAAAGTCCAAATATTCCAAATATCAACAAGTCCAAATATCCAAATATTATGTTCCCCAAATATTCCTGCAGGTCGCACAAGATCTGCCTGCAACCCTCTTATGGTTAAACTGCCAAAATCAAGACTCTCTGCTCACCCTCACTCTTTCATTCCTCTTTTCTCCCACCTCTGGAACAAACTCCCTCACTCTCTTCAATTCCACTCCTCCCTCCAGGTCTTTAAAACAGCTGTTCACCACCATCTCTTATCTTCCCCCATCCAAATCCTTGATTTTTTCTACCCCTGTTAATTCACCACAGATCTACTTTTTTGAAATACCGACTTCTTTCCTGGAAGTCCTAGCAGTGTTCATATGTTTTTTTTTACCTCCACCATTCCCGTGCCTTCTCCCCCCAAACCCTCTCCCTCCCCCCCCAAACCCTCTCCTTCCCACAGATCTCCCGATGTCCCTGCTCTCAAATGTTGTACTTGTGTGCTTCCCTCTCGCCCCCCCCATCTTGTCTCCCGCTCCCTTTATCATATGTTTTATGTGTCAGTTTGTCTTTTTGTGATCAATGTTAGATCTTACACAAGCCTCGATCTTGTATACAAAAAAAACAAAGAAAAAAAAACAGGTTCAATCCTACTATAAGAAATACTATAAGAAAGATGTTTGTCTCTGTCTGTCTGTGTGTGTCACCATTCTTCTGAGAGATGGCAGAGTGGATCTTCGTTAAACTTTCAGAGGTTAATCAATGAGTGCCGGGGATTGTTTTAGGGGATTTATTTTTTGTTATGACATTCTGTTTTAGGGGAAAATATTTTTTCCCAATCCCCTGCCTCCCCATTTCTTCGGACTCTGACCCAACACCTTCCCCTTCCTCATCCCATAAAATGAATTTTCACAGGTTGTATATTTGGAGAAGTTAGCTAGAGTGGCAACCATTTTCCACAAAGTCTTCTTTCACCCTTGAGAGTTATGTCTTTAGATTAGCAGTAAAATTACCTTAAAATCAATGTACAGGTTGCGTTTGTACTTTTTGGGGTTAAATTTTTTTTTTTAGCGATTCGTGCATTTGAGAGGTCACATGACTCATTCGCCAATTTTAACGATCATTGTAACATCTTAATTGACAGATATTTTTCCTATCTGATACTATATTTGACGATCCGCGCTCACCATCTCACCAATTATATAGGTATCCATCCAGGTTGAAATCCAAAAATAATTAGGCTTTTCATAAACCTTTCTATTATATGGATATATGGTCGAAGATGGTGACAGGTGGTGGCTTCTGTGTTTCAAAGTCATGAATTGTGAGAAAATAACTTTAAAACATCTAGTAAGGTGTATCCTGGTTAAAAAAATGTAATCGTATGAAGTTTTGTCATGATTAACCTTGGGAGCTCAGAGGAGTAGCGTCACAAACAAACAAACAACATCTCATTCACCTTCATATCGAAGATAAGATTGCTCCAAGCTCCTAATTTGAAAACTATAGCACCTACAAAAGTGATGTATACAGCGTTTCTTAGATATGAAGATCATTCATTCAATGATATGAGTGAGGAAAGTGAAAACAATATATTGTTGCGGATCTCAGCGCCGGCCTTTTCCCCTTACCAGGGGGGGATTAGTCCCCTTGTCTTCGACTAGCCGACGGGACCCGGACCCTATGACGTCCCTCCTGGACAGCTTTTAAATAGGGTCGTAGGACTAATCACTAATACCTAAATACTCACGCCACCCAGAAACGAGGAAATAAGCCCCTCCCGAAACACGGGTGTTGGTGGATACGCCGAGCGGTAGCGAACTCGTGACCCGAGCCGTTATCAATGACTAAACCCGATCCAAACGGTTTGTAATCGTGCCACGCTAATCCAATGGAGGAAATCACGGAAACGGTCGAATTTGGAAGAAAGGTATAACACGATTTATTTACACTTTTGTTACATATTTATATGAATGTATGTGAATTACCATTCAGGTCTTTGCTTATCCGTGTGTAGTATATTAAGTTGTTGTGTAGTTGTTGTGGTTGGAGGGTCAGGAGCCCTTCTGAGGGAGTGGCCGGAAACGGAAGTGACCGGAAACGGAAGAAGAAAAAGACACGAGGAAAAAAGGACGATTCTTCTTCCTCGCCCCGCTCCGACAAAAGGTGGGATCGACCTTGCGCTGCGTGAAACAGCGGCGTTCCGAAGCCTGTCTGGCGAGAGGAATTACCGGAACGTGTACCGGCCCGGTGGAGACGTCAAGTTGACGTGGGGCCGTGCATCGAACCCGCGTCTGGCCTCGTTCGCGGCACCGTCCAAACAGACGCGTGCGGGTCGCACGTTGGGGCCTAACGCGCCTTGCAAGCGGCGTGGGGTTTGGCTGGCTCTACCGTATCCGCTTCGCGTGGCCACGAGGGGCTGCAGCCTCGGTGCCTGGTACGATACCTGCCCGGTGGAAACACGTCCACCCGGGGTTCGTTCTACCGCCCGAGTGCGGTGACGGCGACCATCATCTTGGTCAAGAGGGGCCCAGAGACATTGTGCGGGACCGAGACCGAAAGGGTGTCGTGAGTACTCACCGGGACACACGTATATAAGATGGCCATCTTACTCATAGGAAAGTGCTTGTGAATTGGGAATTGTTGATGGTTGTATATGGTTGATTGCTCGGGGAAAATCTCCGTGGTTGTGTCATTGCAATTGTATGGTCATTCCCATTGAAATATATCCTTGAATGTCAGTTGTCTCCTGGGGTGAAATTCATATGGATTGCGTGGCGAAAGCGCATATTTAATACAGCTTTCTGGCGAAGTTCCTCTCACGGTCCGGGGGTCACCGAGACCAGGTATTCACCGAGGGGACCACGTAACAGAATTGGGGGCTCGTCCAAATTACGATTTGCGGTTTCGCAATTGGGTCTACGTCCGGGATCTAAAATTGTATAAAATAATAAAATAATAATTTTTTATTAATTAAAATTTATTAATTAATTATTAATTGGTAATTTTTTTTTTTTGAGAAATTGGGGTAAAGTCTTGGGTGAAGGTTAACAGGTGTTAACGATAGGCACCATGGCGTTTGTGGCACAGAACTTTGGGGTAACCCCGAGTGAGGCACAGTTCCGAGCGTTGCTAAAGTCGGACCTCTTGAAATTGGCCAAACATTTTAACTTGGAGGTCCGAACTAATTTGAGGAAGGCAGAGTTGCAGGCCACGGTGATACAATCTATGGTGGGATTAGGAACATGGGACGAGTTAGCCTGGGAGTGGCTACCCGAAGAACCAGAAGACGTTGAGCTCCGGAAACTGGAGTTGCAGTTACGGAGCCAGGAACGGATTAAAGAAGAAGAAAGGAAAGCAGAAAAGGAAAGAGCAGAAGAAGAAAGGAAAGCAGAAAAGGAAAGAGCAGAAGAAGAAAGGAAAGCAGAAAAGGAAAGAGCAGAAGAAGAAAGGAAAGCAGAAGAGAGGAGGGAAGAGAAACAAGCGGAGGAAAGGAGAGTGGAACGAGAACTCCAGGAAAGGTTAAAAGAAGAAGAAAGGAAAGCAGAAGCAGAGGAAAGGAGAGTGGAACGAGAACTCCAGGAAAGGTTAAAAGAAGAAGAAAGGAAAGCAGAAGCGAGGAGAGAAGAGAAACAAGCAGAGGAAAGGAGAGTGGAAAGAGAACTCCAGGAAAGAAGAGAAAAGGAACAAGCAGAGGAAAGGAGAGCTGCAAGGGACCTCGAAGCAGAGGAGAGAAAAGTGGAAAGGGAATTAAAGGAACGTGACATGGAGCTTCAGCAAGAAATCAAATTCAAGGAGCTGGAGTTAATGAGAGAACGGGGAGAGGCACCACCCTTGCTGACGGGGTCGACACCTAACCAGAAAACCTGGGATGTGGGCAGACATGTGAGGCTGGTTCCACCGTTCAGTGAAAAAGAAGTCGCGAAATTTTTTCCACACTTTGAGAAAGTGGCTCGACAATTAAACTGGCCGGAGGAGGCATGGACCATACTCGTGCAAAGTGTGCTGGTGGGGAAAGCTCAGGAAATTTATTCGGCGCTACCAATGGACCAATGTGCAGATTATGAGGTACTGAAGAAGCACATCCTCAAGGCCTATGAGTTGGTTCCGGAAGCTTACAGGCAAAAATTCAGGAATGCCAGGAAGAGGGAGAGTGAGACCCATGTGGAGTTTGCCAGAGTGAAAGAAAACATGTTTGATCGGTGGTGTGAGTCAAAAGGAGTCGGGAAAGACTTCGAGACATTGCGGGACTTGATCCTGGTAGAGGAATTCCAGCAGTGTGTCCACGAGGACATCAAAGTGTACCTGCAGGAAAAGAAGGTACCAAAGTTGTGGGACGCAGCCACCATGGCAGATGATTATGCCTTAACCCACCGAATAGGGGTCCACGAACCTAACTCCTCACCTAGATCTCCGCAGGGGAGGTGGGGAACAGCACGTGCGGAGAACGACCATACATGGCGGCGGCCTCGAGATGATTATGGGGACAACTATGATACCCCACCGGTTCGAAATCAGAGGGATGCGGGCCCAAGACAAACTTATAGTTCGGGGGGCCTGAGGCAGACCCCGAGTTTTTCCTCCGGGCCTACTTGCGCGTTTTGCAAGAAACCTGGACACTTGATGTCCAGTTGTTACCTCATGAAAAGGGACAACCCAGAGCGGAGTCCGACTATTACAACTCCGAATGCGATGGCTAGCGTAAGAAATCGCCATCAAAAGGGTTACCAACCATTTATTTCAGAGAGGTTTGTGTCACTGGATGGAGCCTCGACTAACCGGAGACCGGTTAGGATATTGAGGGACACCGGGGCCCATCAATCTTTAATGCTTGAAGGCATTTTGCCATGGTCCGAGGAGACGGCAACGGGGGATAGTGTTCGTTTACAGGGGATCGGGGGCGGTGTTAGTGCTCCCCTTCAGGTCATCCAGTTGGAGTCCGATTTGGTGTCAGGACCGGTCACCGTCGGTTTACAAGCCACGCTTCCTGTAGAGGGTGTATCTGTGATTATCGGGAATGATTTGGCCGGGGGTCAAGTTTATGGTAACCTGAGGGTTGGTAAAGAGCCCAGCAGGGAAAATAACATCACACCAGCTCGGGATGGCGACCAAAGTGCCAAGTTATTTGTAGGGGGACTGAACTTCAAAACAGAGGAAGAAGTTCTGACCTCTGTCTTCAACAGATATGGGCCGCTGGTGGAAGTGCGGTTGGTAAGAGACTGGGAAACGCAACAGTCAAGAGGGTTCGGCTTTGTCACGTTTGCCAGCACAAAAGACGCCAGAGAGGCAGAGAAGAATTGGAATGGCAAGGATTTGGAGGGTCGGACCATAACAGTAGGGAAGGCATTTCGTAGGCGTCGAGAGGTCTACAGGAGAGGACAACTGGGCGGTAGTTTTGGTAGTGGCCGAGAAGGAGACCGCTATTCATGGGACTACAGGGACCAGTGGTCCCACCCTAATTATTAGGGAAGTTCTGAGAAGCTGAAGCACTGAAGGCGGCGGAGCCGCCGAGCCAAGATTCCTACACGAATTAACCGTGAACGCCGTTCCTAAAGGCGTCCATGTAGTGAACTTTCATGCACGGACTAACCATGAACTCCACGTTCCTCAAGGCGCCCATGTAGAGAACTTTCCTGCACGGACTAACCGTGAACTCCGCGTTCCTAAAGGCATCCATGTAGTGAATACTCGGCTTGGCCTCCCGGAAAAAGTGCTATCGAGTGGCTTAACTTTAGATCTTTGATCAACCCCTTAACCTTCATTCACAAGAAACTGGCGGTCAAAGTCAGAGGGTCATGAGATGGAGTTTGATTTGGCAGGGACAATGTCGTTGCTGGTGCTTAGTCCAGAGTGAGTAATCTGGAGGGGTTGTGGTGAAATTTTGGTTGCTTTATTTTTAAGTGATAACTGTGCCCGGGGGCAACTGATAATGTGGGGGGGTTGAGTTATCTGGTTTGTTTCTCCAAATTGGCCGGCAAAGAAAGTTTTCGCTGGGTTCAAACTTTCTTTCTTTAAGGGGGGGAGTGTTACATATTTATATGAATGTATGTGAATTACCATTCAGGTCTTTGCTTATCCGTGTGTAGTATATTAAGTTGTTGTGTAGTTGTTGTGGTTGGAGGGTCAGGAGCCCTTCTGAGGGAGTGGCCGGAAACGGAAGTGACCGGAAACGGAAGAAGAAAAAGACACGAGGAAAAAAGGACGATTCTTCTTCCTCGCCCCGCTCCGACAAAAGGTGGGATCGACCTTGCGCTGCGTGAAACAGCGGCGTTCCGAAGCCTGTCTGGCGAGAGGAATTACCGGAACGTGTACCGGCCCGGTGGAGACGTCAAGTTGACGTGGGGCCGTGCATCGAACCCGCGTCTGGCCTCGTTCGCGGCACCGTCCAAACAGACGCGTGCGGGTCGCACGTTGGGGCCTAACGCGCCTTGCAAGCGGCGTGGGGTTTGGCTGGCTCTACCGTATCCGCTTCGCGTGGCCACGAGGGGCTGCAGCCTCGGTGCCTGGTACGATACCTGCCCGGTGGAAACACGTCCACCCGGGGTTCGTTCTACAGCCCGAGTGCGGTGACGGCGACCATCATCTTGGTCAAGAGGGGCCCAGAGACATTGTGCGGGACCGAGACCGAAAGGGTGTCGTGAGTACTCACCGGGACACACGTATATAAGATGGCCATCTTACTCATAGGAAAGTGCTTGTGAATTGGGAATTGTTGATGGTTGTATATGGTTGATTGCTCGGGGAAAATCTCCGTGGTTGTGTCATTGCAATTGTATGGTCATTCCCATTGAAATATATCCTTGAACGTCAGTTGTCTCCTGGGGTGAAATTCATATGGATTGCGTGGCGAAAGCGCATATTTAATACAGCTTTCTGGCGAAGTTCCTCTCACGGTCCGGGGGTCACCGAGACCAGGTATTCACCGAGGGGACCACGTAACACTTTGTACAATGAGAAGAAGAAGAAAACACAGTGCAGCCTTAAACAGTCTTAACTTATCCCAAGACAAACGGGCCCGTTCATTCTCAGACACACTCACACGGGGTTGCAGACGAACAGGTTGATGGTCCAGGGATGGCGTCCAGGCAGCTCGCTCTCCGGTCCCCAACTCGCACCGCGAAGTAGATGAACAGACGGCAGGAGCTCTCCACGTGTCGTTTGGCGCACATGGGATTATTACAGGGTGAACGGTAGGGCTGGCTTTGGCGGTTACACTTGCAGCTCAGCTGTGTACGTAATAAGCAGACAGTTCAATAAACGCGAACAATGCGCTTCTCAATCAATGGCCTCGAAACTGTCGTGTGCACGCCGGTCCTCTGAGTGCTCCAACACACGAGCGCTCTGGATCAGTTCTCTCCAAAACAGTTCTTCGTAAGCACCTCTCCCTTCTCAACTCCGTATGCATGTGAGTCCTTCTCATAAGTCCTTCTGGCCAGTCCTGTTCAAGGGCTTTGTGTGAAGACTTATATAGCCTTGCCCAGCGAACCCTCTGGAACTTACTAGATGCGCTTTACCACGCCCTATCATGCCATTCCCTCTCACACCTCTCAGCCCTGGTTGGCTGTTGCTCTTACCGTCAACGCCTCTGATGCGCTGCTTGACGCAGCCACACCTCGACCCTTGCGCTCCTCCCTCTTCTTAGGCCTACCTCGTGGTTACCCAACTAGTTTCGAGCAAAACCAAGGGCAGTGAACGCTGCTGGCGGCCAAAGCGTAACAAACTTGAGGGATGCCAAATGGGGCGTGGGATCGAGTTTGCCCATGATGAAAATGAAGGGTGGCCACAAAATGAAAGGACCTAAGCTCAATTCTCTACACAATGCAGATGTCACTAGGGAAATGGCCTACTCTTACACATACTATGACATAACTAATTCTAATGGGCCTACGTGTTGCTTGTGGACTAACCATGGGGGGCAAACCTTTAACCTTTAATGATGTTATATGTACAATCTCAAAACCTCAACAATATTTTGAGCACTTTATTGTACAGAAACCGTTGTGGCCTGTTCCAAGGCAAGCCATTTCTGAGCAGGCCAAAACAAGGCGGTTTAAGACCCCTGCGAGGTGAAAGTGGGCTGACTAAGATGGTGCGCTGCCATCTTGGTAAGACTTTTTTTTTTGGTTTTTCATGATGAGCACCCCATAAATTATCTTCAAAAGGGGTGTTTAAATTTACCCAAATACCAAGTTTTCATTCGAGCACTCCATTGGATTTCCCTTAGTATGCATGCAAAGTTTGGGGCTGCTAGGTTTCCTGGTTTTGGAATTATGGAGGAGACACACACACCCACACTGACATTTATTTATTATAGATGTGTGTATGTGTGTATATACAGTATTGTTACATTTGTAGGGGCGTGGTAGAGATTAAGATTACCTTTGCTTGTGTTGGTAGTACCCCGGGTCAGGTCATGGGCACAAAGAACCCCCCTTGCTTCTGCCAAAGGGAGTTGGTGTTTCTCGTGACGTAAAAATCCAATTAACTGAGTAAGTGGTGAGAACATCGGCTCTATGGCGCAAACGACACTCCAAGCTGCTAACGTTTTTCCAAGAATAAAACATCGGAATTCCTACGGATCTTGGCAATTGAGTCTAATGCAATGTAATAGACTGAAAATAATGTCTGAAAATGTAAAATTAAGGCGAAAACGATCGTGATAGAAGGCTTGGGAGCGGCTATCTCGCCAACCTTTGTCTTATGAGTTATGATGGATCCTTAGTTCCCTTTGCAAGTCTGGTTGAGATTGGATAACTGAAGATCAAATGCATTGACCGAAAACAGACACCACATTGTGATGATGACGATGATGACGGCGATGATGATGATGGTGATGATGACGATGATGATGATGATGATAATTGATGCTGATGATGATGATGATGACAATTGATGATTATGATGATAATTGATGGTGATGATGATGATGAGAATTGATGATGATGGTAGTTGATTATTATGATGATGATGCTGATATTTGATTATGATGATGATAATGCTGATAATTGATGATGATGATAATAATAATTGGTTATGATGATAATTGATTATGATGATGCTGATAATTGATTATGATGATGCTGATAATTGATGGTGATGATGATAATTGATGATGATGATGATGACAATTGATGATGATGATGATGATAATTGATGATGTTGATAATTGATGATGATGATGGAAATTGATGATGATGATGGAAATTGATGGTGATGGTGATGATGAAAATTGATGGTGATGGTGATGATAATGATGATTGATGATGAGGGTGATGATGATGATGATGGTGATGGTGATGATGATGACGATAATTGACGGTGATGATGATCGTGATGATGATGATAATAATTGATGATGATGGTAATGATGATGATGGTGGTGATGATGGTGATGATAATTGATGATGATGATAATTGATGGTGATGATGGTGATGGTAATTGATGGTGGTGATGATGGTGATGATGGTGATGATAATTGATGGTGGTGATGATGATGATGATGATGATGATAATTGCTGATGGTGGTGGTGATGATGATGATAATTGATGATGATGGTGATGATGATGATAATGATGATAATTGATGATGATGATAATTGATGATGATTCCAGACAAGCCCTCAAGTGTGGTCAACGAGCCTTAACAAGTGTCGGTCTGTGGGTACTAATATGGACCGGTGTGAGATGTGGAGAGGTTGCGACCGAATATAATTAATTATGTTCCAAAAACTCTAAGAATCTATTAATATTCCACTCGCTAAGTAATTAATCACTCATTCCAACTTTTCATAAAATGTATTTATATCAATTGCAAGAAAAACTGGTTGGTAATCCTTTGTAAGTGCGTATACTTTTTTTTTTTTTCGCCCAAAAAAGTGTGAGGCACAATTGATGTGCTGTCCCCCCTCTTCCAAAAAGTGTGGAGGGGAAAGGGGGGAACGTCTCCCTCGTCCCCCACCTATCGACCCCCATGCTTACCTCTAGACTATCCTCCCAGGCCAGTTCGAATGATTGGAGAAATGAGTAAAATATTTGTCATATTTTACAGTCTACCTGTTTACGTCATCACTGGCCGCATCACGTGATCCACTAAATGCACACTATCGAGCTATTTGTTTATGATTTCGTCATGGGTTAATAAAATGATCAGAGTGATCCTACAAATAGCATGGTGGGAGATTTTATAAAATTTTGTAAAGTCAGAAGTATATAAAAATAACTTTATACTGAATTAATATGAACAAATAATCTCTATTGAATTGAATTAATCTCAGAAGTTGATGGAAAGACTAAGCTGTTTAATTATATCATGAAAATGTAACTTGTTTTTAACTAAATAATTCACTGATATAATAACTATTTATCACTGATATAATAATGTATCACTGATATAATAACTATTTGTCACTATTTTATTTCATTATCACTATTTATTTATTATCATTTATACTATCTATATAATATACTAGCTGAGGTACCCGGCTTCGCCCGGGTTGAATAAGAATAATACAAATTTATGATGAAAAGAACATGTATATTTTAGAGCAATATCACAGTACATTTCCTACATGACGTTTTGTCAATTTTCAATTTCTCAAAACCTCTTGGTATACAACATTTCTGGTTTTCTTACTTGGTGCCAAGACATAAAGATTGCTTGGTTTTCCAACCCTCGAGCAGCCCACGTACAGCTGGCCATGGGAAGTACCCGGCATTGCCGGACGGGGGAAGGGAGGGGAGGGGGAAGGGGAGGGGAGGGGAACGGGGGGGGGGGGCGGGGAGGAGAGGATGGGGAGGGGAGAAGAGGGGGAGAGGGGAGAAGAGGGGGAGAGGGGAGAAGAGGGGGGGAGGGGAGAAGAGGGGGGAGGGGAGAAGAGGGGGGCGGGGGAGGGGGAGGAGGAGAGGAGAGAAGAGGATGGGGAGGGGGAGGAGGAGAGGAGAGAAGAGGATGGGGAGGGGGAGGGGTAGAGGGGAGGGGGGAGGGGAGGGGGGAGGGAGAGAGGAGAAGGGGAGGGGGTAGGGTGGAGGGGGAGGGGGAGGGGAGGGGGTAGGGGGGAAAGGGAGGGGCATGGGGGAAGGGAGGGGGGAGGGGAAGGGGGGATGGAGAAAGGGGGGAGGGGGAGGGGGAGGAGGAGGGGAGAAGAGGGGGGAGGGGAGAGGAGGGGGAGGGGGAGGAGGAGAGGAGAGAAGAGGGGGGGATGGGGAGGGGGAGGAGGAGAGGAGAGAAGAGGGGGGGATGGGGAGGGGGATGGGGAGGGGGAGGGGGAGGGAGGAGGGGGAGGGGGAGGGGGAGGGAGAAAGGGGGGGGAGTGGGAGGGGAGGAGAGGGGGGAGGGGAGGGGGAGGGGAGGGGAGAGGGAGAAAGGGGGAGGGGGGAGGGAGAAAGGGGGAGGGGGGAGGGGGAGGGGAGGGGGGATGGAGAAAGGGGGGAGGGGAGGGGGGAGGGAGAAAGGGGGAGGGGGAGGGGGAGGGGAGGGGGGATGGAGAAAGGGGGGAGGGGAAGGGGGTGGGGAGGGGGAGGAGAGGGGGGCAGGGGGAGGGGGAGGGGAGAAGAGGGGGGAGGGGAGAAGAGGAGGAGGGGGAGGGTTAGGCTGGAGGGGGGAGGGGAGGGGGAGGGGGAGGGGGGAGTCAAGTCGGAAGTCATTGTCGTCAATTGAATGTCGCATTTATTTTTTATTCCCTGTTAAATGGCATTGGTCCCGCATTCCGAACCCGGAAGTCGGAAGTCATTGTCGGCAAAGTTGAAAAATTAACGTTACGAAATACGCTGATGACGTCATAATTTTAAAACCCGAAGGTTTTTTAAACATTTAAGGTGTGCTGTAGTTGCTCTGGGACGTACTGATTCCGAATATGAAGTTGAAAAATTAACGTTCCGAAATACGCTGATGACGTCATAATTTTAAAACGCGATGTTTTTTTTTTTAGTTGAGATTTTATTCGAATTCGAATTCCATTAAATTTCAACTGTTGGAAACAATAATTATTTCAATTTCCAACAGTTGAAATAATTATTGTTTCCAACAGTTGAAATTTAATGGAATTCGAATTCGAATAAAATCTCAACTACCGTTTATTCGTTCTTGGCGCGAAAAAATGGCGCGCATTTTG
Source organism: Myxine glutinosa (assembly GCF_964187855.1). Lineage (NCBI taxonomy): Eukaryota > Metazoa > Chordata > Myxini > Myxiniformes > Myxinidae > Myxine > Myxine glutinosa. Next base: position 72,389,956 of record NC_136263.1, read on the forward strand.
TCATTATGTGCGACTTTACGTCACTCCTACGGACGTGAAAACATTTGTTTTCCTTAAAAATATATTTAAAATAAATACAATAGTACATAAATTAACAATAAAAGAAGCTAAAAAACAATTTAAAATACAATAAAAAGCACATTGAAAATATATAAATATGTACGTACAGTATACTGTACGTACGCGCAACCGCGGGATCGGAAAGGGGCAATAGCGCCGCCACAAACTACACCATGGAATTGCAGCTGGCGCGGTTTTTTAAACCATTGATATTTAAATAAAACGTAGCCTATAACCACCGGGATTTTATGCTGATTCCGAATCTGTGTCTAAAACTTTTCTCCGATGTGTAGTTCTTGAGTTATAAGCGGACATCCAGACAGACAGACACACACACACACACACACACACACACACACACACACACACACACACACACACACACACAGACACTCCTCCTTTATATATAGAGAGATAGGCGAAGGTGATTCTGTCTGTCTGTCTGTCTGTCTGGGGTGTGGCTTACTCCGTTTGCAGAGTAGCTCCACCCATAGCTCCACCCATTCTTGGAGAGGCATCATGTAAACAAATATCCACCATTTTATTAACTCGAATAGCTTTGAGGCCTGTTTAGTTAGGCCCGTGCTGTCTTTCTCTCTCACACAGGTTTATTTCAACTCAAATTCGATATATCATTTCATTTTTAACAGTCGCTAACGTAGTTTTAGACTCAGTTGAAAAAAAGCGGGAAGAAAATCCGATGAAAGTTTCCGTTTATAGAACGAAATGAATTCTCAAAGGCCTGTAAAATAAAGCCCATTCATTGAGTCACCCTCACGATTTTATATCGAATTCACCATCTGATTTAATTTTTATCGATGGTTTTAGACTCGGTGTCAGAAATAATTGAGAACATTCACGCACACACGGGAAAATGCAGAGATATATTTTTTAAAATCGTGCCATGATGATACACAAAAATACACCGCCTAAAATAACAGTCGGGGAAAATGTCGACATATATTAACAATTCGCTTTTTCTTTTCCGTTAAGATATATTACTTTTCCGTTTGATGACAGTCGTCACAAAAACGTCAACAATGATGCCGACATATGTTTCTTCGTTCTTATTTCATTCAACATTATTATCCGGAAGTAAAGGTTCACGTGTTCATTTCACGTGTGAAA